>NC_090173.1:11255461-11344812 GCF_024679245.1 Pseudorasbora parva | reverse complement strand
ATCAGCGTTAAAAACAGTTGTGCTCCTTCATATTTTTGTGGAGACCATGATTTAATGCAATTTAATGCATCTTTTTAAATAAGTGTTATTTAGACATTAGTATAATTGGGATTAATAGTAGTTAATAGTCTCTTATTGACCTGTTTAGTTGAGCCATCCATTGAACAGACACTTGATATTTAATCTAAATAGATGGTCAGTTAATTGCATTTGATAGATTTCAATAAAACATTTGCAATGTGTTTGTAAAAGAGTTTTTCTTGCGTTTACACTGTTCTGACCAGCAGGGGTCGCCGGCGTGTGCCGTTTCGAACTCTTCGAAACAGTGAATCATTTTGCGAAGCAATTCATTCAAAGCTTAATTTCTCCTATTACTAGACTGAACTAGAACAAAACATGACCTGACAAAACTCCCCAAGCAATGAGTTACACGAACAAAGCTAGACAATAGACAATGGAAACATAAGGGCTATATTTATACTAAGACTAATCACTTAACAAGACACACCTGAACACAATGAACCAATAAGAATGTGTCACATGAACCAAGGGAACCAATCAGAGCATTACGCGTGAGACTAGCGAAGCACATGAACACTAATCAGCATCCTCCCCCAGTTTCCCTTGAAGCCAATAGAGGGTATGCCAGATTAAACTAAAGGTTGGACCATAGACCGTAAAAAAATACAGACGCCGCGACTTCATCCGGTTCCGCTGAACGGAGTTGAAGCTTTCAGACGGCCCGCACGGCGCTGACATCTCGGGACCGGAGTCTGCGCAGGTGAGAGCAGGAAGTGGAGCCGCAATATCAAAAGCCCGCCCACACTCTCACAGATGCAGAACAAATAATTATGTTGGTGTGAAATAATCAGTTATGGAAATGTAGAAATTAAAGTTAAAGCTCCAATCTGCTCCCAAAAATCCTGAAAAAAGTCTGTTAGTGCCTCAGTGACAACTTCACTCAGAGAAGACGTCGATCTCAGCTGTCAATCATGACATCACACACCCCGTTTTTATAGCATCAGATAACTAACTAAAACTAAACTTATTTAAAAAACAAATACTTGAAATGAAATCGTGATGATAACTGCCTTCAGTGACATAAACTAACTTTGGGGGGAAAATATTTGAAGTGTAATTTGATTGTTTAGTTTGCCTTGCGTCTGTTAGAAAACACAGAGGGGCGGCTATACTGGGACCGGCCACCGGGGGGCGATCGAGGCGCGAAAGCTTCAGTTTCTGAGAGGGGTACTGCAGGCTTGGGTTGGACTCAATATAGTGTTCCTTACAACTTCCCAAAGATCCAGTGATCCATTGATATTGACATGAAGCCATGAAGTCGTTTTTTTCGTGACATTTTGAGTCTGATTTCGATATATAAATTTGTATCCCTGTCAGTCATCACAATTTATAGAGTGAATCCTGCATGTCTAAGGGTCAGTGTATTGAAGCCTGTATGTGGCTGCTTGTCACGAATGGAAAACAAAGATTTTGTTAAAATTCTGAATATATTATAGATCTATTAATGCAAACAAAATAATAATTATATCGCATAGACATCGCGCAAAGAGCGCCCCCTGCTGTCACTCATTCAATAAATGCAATCTCACAAAGTTATATTATCAGTGAAACTGATATACAATTCATCTCTTATTTTATTATATATAGATTAACGCGCGTGAACTGAACTCAGCGCCTGGACAAACACTCGAGCGGTGAGTGGGTTCCAAGTTCAACACCTGTGATTGGCCGACTGCATTGTAGATATCTACAAACATGTCTGTGATTGGCTACATTACTCACCGAGGCGAAAACACGTTGGAAATGTAATCATTTGACGAGTCCAAATGCAGATACACACTGGATCTTTTGCTAGCTCCTTTTCGCTAATATGCTATTATTACGAATTCTTACGGAGGATTACAGATCCTAGACAAGCAGTTGGCTGTGGTTTGAGTGAGAAAATGTCATGCTATTATCAAGCTTGCAACAGTGATGTCCATGGGGTCCTTAATTCATCGACTGACCACTAGGGCTCCAGAAGGAGCAGAATCTCGTTGAGCCCCATGTTAAAATGCCCAAATTTATAGCAGAATAAAACATGTTTACAGCCTGGTAAAATTGTGGTATTGGTCAATACGGCTAATTTTATCCTTCAATTTAAACCTCATTCATTTAAATAATATTAAGCCTTAAAGTTCTGCATAATTAAGGGCGTGGCCACTTGAGTGACAGGTGGATTGCCAACTGCCGCTTGTCGGCTGTCTGTTAGCTCCACCCACTCCACCTGTTAGCTCCACCCACTCCACCAGTGCATGCCTCTTTGCACATTTTCCGTTATCCGGGAGTGACGTGCAGTAGAGGATGGATACCCGACCCGAGCCCGACAGGTTCCGACGGTACCCGGCGGGTCGGGCCGGGTTCGGACAGATATTTAGAAATGACGTTCGGGTTCGGGTCAGGCTCGGTCACGTCAGCGCGATAAGGCATTGAACCATTTAAATTTAAAACTGCTTATTATGCAAGTAGCCAATGGGCCTAAACTGGATGCAATGGTTTGTTTTTGTGATTAAAATAAATGTAAAATATTACCCTAACATCCGTCTTCCTGCATGCGGAAATTTGTTTATGTCGCCGTGACAACAATGCGCAACACGTGCGTGCATATTGCCCGCGGCATCCTTGTCATTCCAGTGAGCGCAACTTCAGCGCTGCTGGCGGCAGGACAGCCTTGAAGCCATCCACAGTTGATGCAATCCTTTTTCTGCATAAAACCTCGATTAGCCTAAACTTTGATGGATAGATTATGTAAATAGATCCCATGTTGCAGTTTAGGAACCATACAGTTTGAGAAAATTGGTAAGATGACTTTCATTTCAAAAAGCCGTCAATTCGCGCCGCGTTAACCAATGAGGAGCCTGCTTGCTGTTGTCACGTGGTAAAGTGACGTGATGAGTAACACCGCATAATTTAAAAATACTACTATTGTTTTATAAAATGTAGTTTTAGGACTTTTCCAGGTGAGAATGTAATTGTTTAAAGCTCAAATCTGTGGGTTATTTATAAAAGAGCACCAATTAAAAAAAATTATCTTGTGTTTTTGTGAGATCTTACATTTTTATTTATTTAATTTTATTGAATATGTTTTAAATGCAAACGAAAAGAGACATGGTTGTGTTTTATATTTCGTTTATACATGCAGGGAAGATAATCAGCGTTGCCTCAGCCACATTTGTGTGGCATACTTTTTATTTTTTATGAGTGGTGTTTTATGACTTATTTAATTTTGTTGTAGCCTAAAATATGCATACAGTAGTGAGAGCGAGCTGTCATCCAGTGTTTATTTCACTTCAAACGCTCGATTTATTTGCGCGTCCGATCAGTTTTATACATTTGTACACATTTTAATTAGACATTAATTAGATCCTTCAGAAATAATTCTAATATGAGGATTTGATTAAACATTTCTGATTATTATCAGCGTTAAAAACAGTTGTGCTCCTTCATATTTTTGTGGAGACCATGATTTAATGCAATTTAATGCATCTTTTTAAATAAGTGTTATTTAGACATTAGTATAATTGGGATTAATAGTAGTTAATAGTCTCTTATTGACCTGTTTAGTTGAGCCATCCATTGAACAGACACTTGATATTTAATCTAAATAGATGGTCAGTTAATTGCATTTGATAGATTTCAATAAAACATTTGCAATGTGTTTGTAAAAGAGTTTTTCTTGCGTTTACACTGTTCTGACCAGCAGGGGTCGCCGGCGTGTGCCGTTTCGAACTCTTCGAAACAGTGAATCATTTTGCGAAGCAATTCATTCAAAGCTTAATTTCTCCTATTACTAGACTGAACTAGAACAAAACATGACCTGACAAAACTCCCCAAACAATGAGTTACACGAACAAAGCTAGACAATAGACAATGGAAACATAAGGGCTATATTTATACTAAGACTAATCACTTAACAAGACACACCTGAACACAATGAACCAATAAGAATGTGTCACATGAACCAAGGGAACCAATCAGAGCATTACGCGTGAGACTAGCGAAGCACATGAACACTAATCAGCATCCTCCCCCAGTTTCCCTTGAAGCCAATAGAGGGTATGCCAGATTAAACTAAAGGTTGGACCATAGACCGTAAAAAAATACAGACGCCGCGACTTCATCCGGTTCCGCTGAACGGAGTTGAAGCTTTCAGACGGCCCGCACGGCGCTGACATCTCGGGACCGGAGTCTGCGCAGGTGAGAGCAGGAAGTGGAGCCGCAATATCAAAAGCCCGCCCACACTCTCACAGATGCAGAACAAATAATTATGTTGGTGTGAAATAATCAGTTATGGAAATGTAGAAATTAAAGTTAAAGCTCCAATCTGCTCCCAAAAATCCTGAAAAAAGTCTGTTAGTGCCTCAGTGACAACTTCACTCAGAGAAGACGTCGATCTCAGCTGTCAATCATGACATCACACACCCCGTTTTTATAGCATCAGATAACTAACTAAAACTAAACTTATTTAAAAAACAAATACTTGAAATGAAATCGTGATGATAACTGCCTTCAGTGACATAAACTAACTTTGGGGGGAAAATATTTGAAGTGTAATTTGATTGTTTAGTTTGCCTTGCGTCTGTTAGAAAACACAGAGGGGCGGCTATACTGGGACCGGCCACCGGGGGGCGATCGAGGCGCGAAAGCTTCAGTTTCTGAGAGGGGTACTGCAGGCTTGGGTTGGACTCAATATAGTGTTCCTTACAACTTCCCAAAGATCCAGTGATCCATTGATATTGACATGAAGCCATGAAGTCGTTTTTTTCGTGACATTTTGAGTCTGATTTCGATATATAAATTTGTATCCCTGTCAGTCATCACAATTTATAGAGTGAATCCTGCATGTCTAAGGGTCAGTGTATTGAAGCCTGTATGTGGCTGCTTGTCACGAATGGAAAACAAAGATTTTGTTAAAATTCTGAATATATTATAGATCTATTAATGCAAACAAAATAATAATTATATCGCATAGACATCGCGCAAAGAGCGCCCCCTGCTGTCACTCATTCAATAAATGCAATCTCACAAAGTTATATTATCAGTGAAACTGATATACAATTCATCTCTTATTTTATTATATATAGATTAACGCGCGTGAACTGAACTCAGCGCCTGGACAAACACTCGAGCGGTGAGTGGGTTCCAAGTTCAACACCTGTGATTGGCCGACTGCATTGTAGATATCTACAAACATGTCTGTGATTGGCTACATTACTCACCGAGGCGAAAACACGTTGGAAATGTAATCATTTGACGAGTCCAAATGCAGATACACACTGGATCTTTTGCTAGCTCCTTTTCGCTAATATGCTATTATTACGAATTCTTACGGAGGATTACAGATCCTAGACAAGCAGTTGGCTGTGGTTTGAGTGAGAAAATGTCATGCTATTATCAAGCTTGCAACAGTGATGTCCATGGGGTCCTTAATTCATCGACTGACCACTAGGGCTCCAGAAGGAGCAGAATCTCGTTGAGCCCCATGTTAAAATGCCCAAATTTATAGCAGAATAAAACATGTTTACAGCCTGGTAAAATTGTGGTATTGGTCAATACGGCTAATTTTATCCTTCAATTTAAACTTCATTCATTTAAATAATATTAAGCCTTAAAGTTCTGCATAATTAAGGGCGTGGCCACTTGAGTGACAGGTGGATTGCCAACTGCCGCTTGTCGGCTGTCTGTTAGCTCCACCCACTCCACCTGTTAGCTCCACCCACTCCACCAGTGCATGCCTCTTTGCACATTTTCCGTTATCCGGGAGTGACGTGCAGTAGAGGATGGATACCCGACCCGAGCCCGACAGGTTCCGACGGTACCCGGCGGGTCGGGCCGGGTTCGGACAGATATTTAGAAATGACGTTCGGGTTCGGGTCAGGCTCGGTCACGTCAGCGCGATAAGGCATTGAACCATTTAAATTTAAAACTGCTTATTATGCAAGTAGCCAATGGGCCTAAACTGGATGCAATGGTTTGTTTTTGTGATTAAAATAAATGTAAAATATTACCCTAACATCCGTCTTCCTGCATGCGGAAATTTGTTTATGTCGCCGTGACAACAATGCGCAACACGTGCGTGCATATTGCCCGCGGCATCCTTGTCATTCCAGTGAGCGCAACTTCAGCGCTGCTGGCGGCAGGACAGCCTTGAAGCCATCCACAGTTGATGCAATCCTTTTTCTGCATAAAACCTCGATTAGCCTAAACTTTGATGGATAGATTATGTAAATAGATCCCATGTTGCAGTTTAGGAACCATACAGTTTGAGAAAATTGGTAAGATGACTTTCATTTCAAAAAGCCGTCAATTCGCGCCGCGTTAACCAATGAGGAGCCTGCTTGCTGTTGTCACGTGGTAAAGTGACGTGATGAGTAACACCGCATAATTTAAAAATACTACTATTGTTTTATAAAATGTAGTTTTAGGACTTTTCCAGGTGAGAATGTAATTGTTTAAAGCTCAAATCTGTGGGTTATTTATAAAAGAGCACCAATTAAAAAAAATTATCTTGTGTTTTTGTGAGATCTTACATTTTTATTTATTTAATTTTATTGAATATGTTTTAAATGCAAACGAAAAGAGACATGGTTGTGTTTTATATTTCGTTTATACATGCAGGGAAGATAATCAGCGTTGCCTCAGCCACATTTGTGTGGCATACTTTTTATTTTTTATGAGTGGTGTTTTATGACTTATTTAATTTTGTTGTAGCCTAAAATATGCATACAGTAGTGAGAGCGAGCTGTCATCCAGTGTTTATTTCACTTCAAACGCTCGATTTATTTGCGCGTCCGATCAGTTTTATACATTTGTACACATTTTAATTAGACATTAATTAGATCCTTCAGAAATAATTCTAATATGAGGATTTGATTAAACATTTCTGATTATTATCAGCGTTAAAAACAGTTGTGCTCCTTCATATTTTTGTGGAGACCATGATTTAATGCAATTTAATGCATCTTTTTAAATAAGTGTTATTTAGACATTAGTATAATTGGGATTAATAGTAGTTAATAGTCTCTTATTGACCTGTTTAGTTGAGCCATCCATTGAACAGACACTTGATATTTAATCTAAATAGATGGTCAGTTAATTGCATTTGATAGATTTCAATAAAACATTTGCAATGTGTTTGTAAAAGAGTTTTTCTTGCGTTTACACTGTTCTGACCAGCAGGGGTCGCCGGCGTGTGCCGTTTCGAACTCTTCGAAACAGTGAATCATTTTGCGAAGCAATTCATTCAAAGCTTAATTTCTCCTATTACTAGACTGAACTAGAACAAAACATGACCTGACAAAACTCCCCAAGCAATGAGTTACACGAACAAAGCTAGACAATAGACAATGGAAACATAAGGGCTATATTTATACTAAGACTAATCACTTAACAAGACACACCTGAACACAATGAACCAATAAGAATGTGTCACATGAACCAAGGGAACCAATCAGAGCATTACGCGTGAGACTAGCGAAGCACATGAACACTAATCAGCATCCTCCCCCAGTTTCCCTTGAAGCCAATAGAGGGTATGCCAGATTAAACTAAAGGTTGGACCATAGACCGTAAAAAAATACAGACGCCGCGACTTCATCCGGTTCCGCTGAACGGAGTTGAAGCTTTCAGACGGCCCGCACGGCGCTGACATCTCGGGACCGGAGTCTGCGCAGGTGAGAGCAGGAAGTGGAGCCGCAATATCAAAAGCCCGCCCACACTCTCACAGATGCAGAACAAATAATTATGTTGGTGTGAAATAATCAGTTATGGAAATGTAGAAATTAAAGTTAAAGCTCCAATCTGCTCCCAAAAATCCTGAAAAAAGTCTGTTAGTGCCTCAGTGACAACTTCACTCAGAGAAGACGTCGATCTCAGCTGTCAATCATGACATCACACACCCCGTTTTTATAGCATCAGATAACTAACTAAAACTAAACTTATTTAAAAAACAAATACTTGAAATGAAATCGTGATGATAACTGCCTTCAGTGACATAAACTAACTTTGGGGGGAAAATATTTGAAGTGTAATTTGATTGTTTAGTTTGCCTTGCGTCTGTTAGAAAACACAGAGGGGCGGCTATACTGGGACCGGCCACCGGGGGGCGATCGAGGCGCGAAAGCTTCAGTTTCTGAGAGGGGTACTGCAGGCTTGGGTTGGACTCAATATAGTGTTCCTTACAACTTCCCAAAGATCCAGTGATCCATTGATATTGACATGAAGCCATGAAGTCGTTTTTTTCGTGACATTTTGAGTCTGATTTCGATATATAAATTTGTATCCCTGTCAGTCATCACAATTTATAGAGTGAATCCTGCATGTCTAAGGGTCAGTGTATTGAAGCCTGTATGTGGCTGCTTGTCACGAATGGAAAACAAAGATTTTGTTAAAATTCTGAATATATTATAGATCTATTAATGCAAACAAAATAATAATTATATCGCATAGACATCGCGCAAAGAGCGCCCCCTGCTGTCACTCATTCAATAAATGCAATCTCACAAAGTTATATTATCAGTGAAACTGATATACAATTCATCTCTTATTTTCTTATATATAGATTAACGCGCGTGAACTGAACTCAGCGCCTGGACAAACACTCGAGCGGTGAGTGGGTTCCAAGTTCAACACCTGTGATTGGCCGACTGCATTGTAGATATCTACAAACATGTCTGTGATTGGCTACATTACTCACCGAGGCGAAAACACGTTGGAAATGTAATCATTTGACGAGTCCAAATGCAGATACACACTGGATCTTTTGCTAGCTCCTTTTCGCTAATATGCTATTATTACGAATTCTTACGGAGGATTACAGATCCTAGACAAGCAGTTGGCTGTGGTTTGAGTGAGAAAATGTCATGCTATTATCAAGCTTGCAACAGTGATGTCCATGGGGTCCTTAATTCATCGACTGACCACTAGGGCTCCAGAAGGAGCAGAATCTCGTTGAGCCCCATGTTAAAATGCCCAAATTTATAGCAGAATAAAACATGTTTACAGCCTGGTAAAATTGTGGTATTGGTCAATACGGCTAATTTTATCCTTCAATTTAAACCTCATTCATTTAAATAATATTAAGCCTTAAAGTTCTGCATAATTAAGGGCGTGGCCACTTGAGTGACAGGTGGATTGCCAACTGCCGCTTGTCGGCTGTCTGTTAGCTCCACCCACTCCACCTGTTAGCTCCACCCACTCCACCAGTGCATGCCTCTTTGCACATTTTCCGTTATCCGGGAGTGACGTGCAGTAGAGGATGGATACCCGACCCGAGCCCGACAGGTTCCGACGGTACCCGACGGGTCGGGCCGGGTTCGGACAGATATTTAGAAATGACGTTCGGGTTCGGGTCAGGCTCGGTCACGTCAGCGCGATAAGGCATTGAACCATTTAAATTTAAAACTGCTTATTATGCAAGTAGCCAATGGGCCTAAACTGGATGCAATGGTTTGTTTTTGTGATTAAAATAAATGTAAAATATTACCCTAACATCCGTCTTCCTGCATGCGGAAATTTGTTTATGTCGCCGTGACAACAATGCGCAACACGTGCGTGCATATTGCCCGCGGCATCCTTGTCATTCCAGTGAGCGCAACTTCAGCGCTGCTGGCGGCAGGACAGCCTTGAAGCCATCCACAGTTGATGCAATCCTTTTTCTGCATAAAACCTCGATTAGCCTAAACTTTGATGGATAGATTATGTAAATAGATCCCATGTTGCAGTTTAGGAACCATACAGTTTGAGAAAATTGGTAAGATGACTTTCATTTCAAAAAGCCGTCAATTCGCGCCGCGTTAACCAATGAGGAGCCTGCTTGCTGTTGTCACGTGGTAAAGTGACGTGATGAGTAACACCGCATAATTTAAAAATACTACTATTGTTTTATAAAATGTAGTTTTAGGACTTTTCCAGGTGAGAATGTAATTGTTTAAAGCTCAAATCTGTGGGTTATTTATAAAAGAGCACCAATTAAAAAAAATTATCTTGTGTTTTTGTGAGATCTTACATTTTTATTTATTTAATTTTATTGAATATGTTTTAAATGCAAACGAAAAGAGACATGGTTGTGTTTTATATTTCGTTTATACATGCAGGGAAGATAATCAGCGTTGCCTCAGCCACATTTGTGTGGCATACTTTTTATTTTTTATGAGTGGTGTTTTATGACTTATTTAATTTTGTTGTAGCCTAAAATATGCATACAGTAGTGAGAGCGAGCTGTCATCCAGTGTTTATTTCACTTCAAACGCTCGATTTATTTGCGCGTCCGATCAGTTTTATACATTTGTACACATTTTAATTAGACATTAATTAGATCCTTCAGAAATAATTCTAATATGAGGATTTGATTAAACATTTCTGATTATTATCAGCGTTAAAAACAGTTGTGCTCCTTCATATTTTTGTGGAGACCATGATTTAATGCAATTTAATGCATCTTTTTAAATAAGTGTTATTTAGACATTAGTATAATTGGGATTAATAGTAGTTAATAGTCTCTTATTGACCTGTTTAGTTGAGCCATCCATTGAACAGACACTTGATATTTAATCTAAATAGATGGTCAGTTAATTGCATTTGATAGATTTCAATAAAACATTTGCAATGTGTTTGTAAAAGAGTTTTTCTTGCGTTTACACTGTTCTGACCAGCAGGGGTCGCCGGCGTGTGCCGTTTCGAACTCTTCGAAACAGTGAATCATTTTGCGAAGCAATTCATTCAAAGCTTAATTTCTCCTATTACTAGACTGAACTAGAACAAAACATGACCTGACAAAACTCCCCAAGCAATGAGTTACACGAACAAAGCTAGACAATAGACAATGGAAACATAAGGGCTATATTTATACTAAGACTAATCACTTAACAAGACACACCTGAACACAATGAACCAATAAGAATGTGTCACATGAACCAAGGGAACCAATCAGAGCATTACGCGTGAGACTAGCGAAGCACATGAACACTAATCAGCATCCTCCCCCAGTTTCCCTTGAAGCCAATAGAGGGTATGCCAGATTAAACTAAAGGTTGGACCATAGACCGTAAAAAAATACAGACGCCGCGACTTCATCCGGTTCCGCTGAACGGAGTTGAAGCTTTCAGACGGCCCGCACGGCGCTGACATCTCGGGACCGGAGTCTGCGCAGGTGAGAGCAGGAAGTGGAGCCGCAATATCAAAAGCCCGCCCACACTCTCACAGATGCAGAACAAATAATTATGTTGGTGTGAAATAATCAGTTATGGAAATGTAGAAATTAAAGTTAAAGCTCCAATCTGCTCCCAAAAATCCTGAAAAAAGTCTGTTAGTGCCTCAGTGACAACTTCACTCAGAGAAGACGTCGATCTCAGCTGTCAATCATGACATCACACACCCCGTTTTTATAGCATCAGATAACTAACTAAAACTAAACTTATTTAAAAAACAAATACTTGAAATGAAATCGTGATGATAACTGCCTTCAGTGACATAAACTAACTTTGGGGGGAAAATATTTGAAGTGTAATTTGATTGTTTAGTTTGCCTTGCGTCTGTTAGAAAACACAGAGGGGCGGCTATACTGGGACCGGCCACCGGGGGGCGATCGAGGCGCGAAAGCTTCAGTTTCTGAGAGGGGTACTGCAGGCTTGGGTTGGACTCAATATAGTGTTCCTTACAACTTCCCAAAGATCCAGTGATCCATTGATATTGACATGAAGCCATGAAGTCGTTTTTTTCGTGACATTTTGAGTCTGATTTCGATATATAAATTTGTATCCCTGTCAGTCATCACAATTTATAGAGTGAATCCTGCATGTCTAAGGGTCAGTGTATTGAAGCCTGTATGTGGCTGCTTGTCACGAATGGAAAACAAAGATTTTGTTAAAATTCTGAATATATTATAGATCTATTAATGCAAACAAAATAATAATTATATCGCATAGACATCGCGCAAAGAGCGCCCCCTGCTGTCACTCATTCAATAAATGCAATCTCACAAAGTTATATTATCAGTGAAACTGATATACAATTCATCTCTTATTTTCTTATATATAGATTAACGCGCGTGAACTGAACTCAGCGCCTGGACAAACACTCGAGCGGTGAGTGGGTTCCAAGTTCAACACCTGTGATTGGCCGACTGCATTGTAGATATCTACAAACATGTCTGTGATTGGCTACATTACTCACCGAGGCGAAAACACGTTGGAAATGTAATCATTTGACGAGTCCAAATGCAGATACACACTGGATCTTTTGCTAGCTCCTTTTCGCTAATATGCTATTATTACGAATTCTTACGGAGGATTACAGATCCTAGACAAGCAGTTGGCTGTGGTTTGAGTGAGAAAATGTCATGCTATTATCAAGCTTGCAACAGTGATGTCCATGGGGTCCTTAATTCATCGACTGACCACTAGGGCTCCAGAAGGAGCAGAATCTCGTTGAGCCCCATGTTAAAATGCCCAAATTTATAGCAGAATAAAACATGTTTACAGCCTGGTAAAATTGTGGTATTGGTCAATACGGCTAATTTTATCCTTCAATTTAAACCTCATTCATTTAAATAATATTAAGCCTTAAAGTTCTGCATAATTAAGGGCGTGGCCACTTGAGTGACAGGTGGATTGCCAACTGCCGCTTGTCGGCTGTCTGTTAGCTCCACCCACTCCACCTGTTAGCTCCACCCACTCCACCAGTGCATGCCTCTTTGCACATTTTCCGTTATCCGGGAGTGACGTGCAGTAGAGGATGGATACCCGACCCGAGCCCGACAGGTTCCGACGGTACCCGACGGGTCGGGCCGGGTTCGGACAGATATTTAGAAATGACGTTCGGGTTCGGGTCAGGCTCGGTCACGTCAGCGCGATAAGGCATTGAACCATTTAAATTTAAAACTGCTTATTATGCAAGTAGCCAATGGGCCTAAACTGGATGCAATGGTTTGTTTTTGTGATTAAAATAAATGTAAAATATTACCCTAACATCCGTCTTCCTGCATGCGGAAATTTGTTTATGTCGCCGTGACAACAATGCGCAACACGTGCGTGCATATTGCCCGCGGCATCCTTGTCATTCCAGTGAGCGCAACTTCAGCGCTGCTGGCGGCAGGACAGCCTTGAAGCCATCCACAGTTGATGCAATCCTTTTTCTGCATAAAACCTCGATTAGCCTAAACTTTGATGGATAGATTATGTAAATAGATCCCATGTTGCAGTTTAGGAACCATACAGTTTGAGAAAATTGGTAAGATGACTTTCATTTCAATAAGCATGTCAATTGTGTTACGTTAATGTTTTGTTCTGTTAGCTTGGGACATTTTTAGCAGACCTTTGTTCATTTAATTTCAGTTGGCTATTTGATAGGGCTCTGTGTAACGTTTGATGCCCCGTGAGCACGCTGATGCGCTCGTCTGTAACGTTAAACATTTCAGAATGCCTTCCTACAGCTGCTTAATAAAAGCGGGGTTTCCACACAAACAAACGTGCGTGTCATTAGTATATGAGGGGAAAAAAATGATTTTAACTGTCGGGCTTGGACATAAATATTTGAATGCCTGTCGGGCTCGGGTCGGGTTCGGTTACTGCTCTGTCGGACGCGGGTCGGGCTCGGACAGAAAAATGCGGCCCGATCCGCACTCTAACGCGCAGCCATTGCAACGGCTGCACTTAAGCCTTCAAA
This sequence comes from Pseudorasbora parva, assembly GCF_024679245.1. Lineage (NCBI taxonomy): Eukaryota > Metazoa > Chordata > Actinopteri > Cypriniformes > Gobionidae > Pseudorasbora > Pseudorasbora parva. The sequence goes on along the minus strand of NC_090173.1, from coordinate 11,331,090 downwards.
ATCTCTCTTTAGAAACCTATGGGTGACATCATGGCCACTATACGTCCATATTTTTTTTACGGTCTATGATGAACACATGAGGGCAAGGAGTCACATGACAAACAGGAACCATGACTGTGACTGAACTTTAAAATAAAAGACATGAAACAAAACCTAAAACTAAACGCTGCACCCTATTTTTTAAACAAAATGGCGACCAGGTTCTCTTAAAGGCCCACTGAAGTGCCTACTGAAACGCGCCGCATTATTCAATGTGTTGACGTGATTTCCCCTGAAACGGCTCCAGCTGTTAACAGCTCCTCCCATTTTTTTGAAACAGCCAATAGCGTTTTGTTAATAATCAGTTTGACTAGAGCGCAAGAGCGGACCTTCTCTCTCTGTTTGGTAAAGCCAGTTTCCTCTAACACTGTTCACCATCATAATCTCCTCCACATCGCTTTAAAATGCAGCATTCTGTGCAGAGTTCAAATGGGTCGATATGTTTGTTGTCTGCGCCGACTCGCGCATATGATCTGCGCTGCGCTCTCGTGTCTGTAGTCTAAATTTAGACCAGAGCCGTTGGGGTGTGTGCACTGCGCCGGTGTGTGAAACTAACGTGAAAACAGACTTTATTCGCCTCAAATGAAAGCATATTTACACTGAATCGTTACCTATCACATATATAGTGTGCTGTGTGCCTTTCACCATGTAGAAATTTGTAAATGTGTGTTAACAACTGACCGATTTCAGCCGCAGTCAGCAGTGTAGGGGGCGGGCTTTAGATTCTAGAGCGCATTTTGATTGGACGATTTGACGAGAAAGTGAAGTCTGCGATGATGTCACCAAAATCTGAGATTCGTTTTAACGGAAGTGAGAGATTGTACTTTTTGGGATGCTTATATCTCCTAAATGCAAATTTTGTCATAGTTTTGGAACATACCAGCTTATTCATAACTTTAAGGCTAACACAGTCATACTAAAAGCTAAAAAACTTGCATTTTGATTTCAGTGGATCTTTAAGCTCTTTTTATTTGATCACAGTTAAAACATTAAAGTTGCGAAATATTTTTTACAAATTAAAATAACTGTTTTCTATGTCATTTATTCCTGTGTTCAATGCTATATTTATCATCATTTCTCCAGTCTTCAGTGTCACATGATCCTTCAGAAATCATTCTGATATGAGGATTTGATGATCAAGAAACATTTATGATTATTATTAGTGTTGAAAACAGATGTGCTGCTTCATATTTTTGTGGAAACCATGATTTAATGCAATTCAATGCATCCTTGCTAAATAAAAGTGTTAATTTCTTTAAAAAAAATCTTATTTCTATAGATATTTAATGTAACGCACAAGTCAACATTGAGTATGATTTCGACTTGAGTCATTTTTGGAGCACTGTCACTTTAAGTATCTTATTTTTTCAACCAAATGCTTTGAACCTCTCTTCCTCGCTATAGGTTTACGATTTCTCTCGCAATCTTTTTGACATTCTCATCAAAATATGACGTTGAGGAAATTTCATCTTGTCGTATGTGTGTGCCCGTTTTATAGGAGGTCGCTTTGCCGTTTCACGGCCTTCTCGTATAATGAAGAGAAAAGAGGAGGATCTTTGCCTTCTCCGGTCACGGCGTTATTGAGGATGAATTTCATGAGGTCTCAGTCAAGGCCTGTGGAGACTGAACACAATCACCTCAGCTGACTGACCCTGGACCCGCCCGTGATTTACAGCACCAATCGCTGCGCGCCATTATTGAGAAACCAGGAGGATTATGGGATGTTAGCGGTGGGCCGACACCTTCAGAGCAGGACAGCAAAGGGCACAGCAGAAGCCTTGAGTGCTTTCCTCACATTCGGGCCCGTTTTGATTGCTCAGTCCGAACAGTGCATTTCATCTTCATTCTGGATGAATTAGTTGTGATTTAATTAGTTGCGACTCGAGTACCGCTAGCAGCAGCGGTTTACCACGGTAACAGAAAAGGTTCTATATAGCAGGGGTTTTCAAACTTTATGATGCCAAGGACCCCCAAATATGATGAACCTTTTATGAGGGAAAATCCATCTATTTTTATGTATGAAAAAACATTAAGGGCCCTATTTTAACGATCTGAAACGCCAGTGTCAAAGCGCAAGTAACTTTGTGGGCGGGTCTCGGCGCTGTTGCTATTTTCCCGGCGGGATAAATGTGTTGGTCTGAAGTAGCTTCATTATTCATAGGTGTGGTTTGGGCGTAACGTGAATAAACCAATCAGTCATCCAACATTCCCTTTAAAAGCAGCTGCGCAAGTTCCATTACGGATTGCTATTATTATGGCGTATTTACCAGGCGCACGCCAAGAGCGGTTCACAGCCGAGGAGACTGATGTTCTTGTAAGAGCAGTGAAAGACAGAGAAGTTGTGTTGTATGGGGATGGAGAAACCCACCCAAAATAGCGTCGGTTAAACAGTTTTTTCAGTTTTTCAGTCGATTTTTTTTCCTGGTTCTTGACGGACAAACCAGTTTGTCAGATGTCCTTATATACATATATGTCCTGCCACTATTGGGCAAACAGGTCTGATCCTTAATTACTACAATTAGCCTGAATAATTTGTGAGCTAGATTTATTTTTTCACATCTTCGTGGCACACCACAATGATTTCCGTCATCTCATGTGTTAATATTTTTTTAGTGTAACAATTTATGATTTGCAAAAATAACTGTTGTATCTGTGTAGATTACATGAGCAAAGTGTATGCGCGTTGTGCACGCTATACATTATGGTCAAGCATGCGCCCTTAAAATAGCATAATGAACAACGCGCAACGCGCCACTGACTTTAGACTAGGTTTTTTCTGGTCAGTGGCGCAACTGTTTAATGGAACAGCAAAATAGCTCCAGGGATTGTTTGCGCCGGAACACGCCTCCTTTTTTGCGCTGAACCGCCCAGGGAGCGCAAGTTCATTCACTAGTTTAGCGATGTGCTTCTGTGGAGGGAAAAGCGCGCTTTGCGCGGGTGCAAAATAGGAATGACACATGCGTCGGTGTACAAAGTCAATTGCGCTGGGTGCAAGATAGGGCCCTAAAACTGTTAGATAAATAGTAAGTGTGACATTATAAATACAACATTTTGTTTCCAAACTAAAATTGGCTATACTTAATAATCAAAAATGATTTATTTAAGCAAGAGCAGTGAGCAAGATAAAGGTGACTATAGTAAGAACAACTCACTAGAAAGATGCAAAGCAAACATATACAATTATGGAAAGTACGGCAAGAAAGGTGAGAAACATTTAGAAATTAAACGGTTATAATGTTTGTTAGACTTTATCCATTTTTGCTTTGTATTTTTAAGGGGTGACCCCTAATAGTCGAAGATTCGATGCATCGATATGCGGGACCTGTTTCGAACACCAATCTCACGGTGGAATCTTCGCGAGTGTTATGAAACGAGGATCATACCATTTTGGCAATATGAGGGTGCGTCTCAATCAGCTCCCTAGTTCAGTAGTCAGGGCACTGATCAGGGAGTCAGCCCATTGATTTATGTCCTGATCAGTGCCCTGACTACTGAACTAGGGAGCTGATTGAGACGCAGGCAGTGTTAAAAAGATGTGGCGCAGCGCTGAGCGATCCCTTTAAGGGCGCTGAGCTTCGCACCGGACGTGCCGCGCCTTTAAAATTCGAACACACACACCGGCGGCGGCATTCGGCGCCTGTCCGCGACGATTCAATTTATATTAGCCTATATTTCCCTCAAATCGTGAATGTACTGATTTCACCCTGTGCTACAAGTTACACTCATCGTGCAGCTCTTCTGTCAGAGGTCGATTCAAAATCGAGCTCGCATGTATTATGTCTGGTGTGAGAGACGGCGCTGAGCTTCAGTCCGGTGTGTGACCCCCCCTTTAGGCACAATCGGCTTCAGAACGTGCATGTAAACGCACTCAGTGCTCATTTCCTCTCCAGGCAGGTATTTTTTTTTAGGTTTATTTATTAAAATGTTCTTTTATATATTTGTTTGATGTTCTGTATTTCGATCGCGGCTTTAACATGTTATGAGAAAACGGTTTATGAATGTTTACCCACCACATTACTTAACCCTCAATAAGAAAGCCATTGTCAGTTCGTCTGTCAGTTGGCAGGCAGTTTTGGTCGCTTTATTAAAAGTTGTTGCTGTGTGTAGTCGTGTGTAAAGGAAAATAAAAATAGTTTTACCCTCGTGCTGACTAGTGTCGTGGCCCTCCCAACCCATTCACACACACACACACACACACACACACACACACACACACACACACACAGATGATTCGACTATCAGTCGACCATAGAGAGATTCGACAATTCTGATTCGATTGTCTAAATCCTTAGTCGAGGACAGCCCTAGTGTTTTTATTCTCTGAAATTTTCTCGGGACCCCTTAGAACCTTCTTGAGTGCCCCTGGGGGTCCCCGGACCAGCGGCGTAGCACCAAATTTTGGGCTCTGGGTACAAACCATCTTGCTGAGCCCCCGTACCATGTATGTGTATGTATAGAAAACTGACTTCTAAGGGCCCCCCCTGCCTCGGGCCCTGGTTACTCGGTACCCTTTATCCCCCCAGTACGACGCCCCTGCCCCGGACCCCCGTTTGAAAACCCCTGCTCTATAGCACCTTTAAGGGTTCTATCAGGTGCATCATATTTAGAATAGTGCTGTTATTTGCATCTAACATAAAAGTTTTGTTTAGTAACTTGGCTTGGGCTCAACTGTTAAACCGTCAACTTCAGATTTGAAGATGTGGCGGAAGGAAGTAGTTCTGCACAAAAGAGTGTTTTAAAGACACTCCATTGTTGTTTCTGATTTATTTACACACTTGTGCCATCAAACTGTTGTATAAATGGAATATCACACTCGTAGCGCTTCCTTTCCTCGTGCCTTAAAAGCCCCACCCCTTCAGGATGCGAGGGAAGGATGCGAGGAAAAGACGCGAGGATGGAGGAATTGAATCAAATGAAATGTATCCTCGCTCCCTTTAACGTCACTTCAAAGCATCGTCAATTAATGTTGAATCTGCACTGCTGAATTTAGTCGGGATTCTTGAACATCAGAGATAACTATTTATATTGTAAGCTTCAGCCTCCACAACATACCACATTTGTCCATATTTTTTATGAATATCTCCAGTTATTATTAACAACAAATTATTCCCAGTTATTAACTGCTTTTTATTCATTGTATAGTATTAGTTGCTATTTGTTTCTCTATTTGCTTCTTTCATTTCATTTTCTTGTGCTTTGATATAATTCTGCAATTGTCATGTGTTGTTATTTGACAAACATTTGTGTCTTGTACATGTAAACATAATAATAATAATAATAATAATAATGAATAAACTGTGGCATGATGTGAAGGGAGGAGAATGAATGCTTGCGTCACGTTTAGTCAATAAAACACTTTTCCGCAAAGGATTCACCTGCACTGTAAAAAGTTATTTAGAAAATGTTACGTGGTTGCCTTAAAATGTTGAGTTCATTTAAATTTTATTTTTGAGTTAATACTATGAACATTTTTTGAGATCCGACAACCTTTGTTAAAATATTATTAAAAGATTTTGTAAGCATATTGGGTAATTGTGTGTGTTTTATTTGTGATGACGCAGCCAAATTGTGCTATTTTCATGATTTATCACATTTTTTATGTGGTTAAGATACAATAATATTTTGAGTTTCTATTTATTAAACAAATTTCCTTCATTGTATCAACTCAATTTTTAATTTCAATGAACTCAAAATTTTAAGGCAACCAGGCTACTTGCTTTTTTAAGTTAAATCAACAAAAAACAACATTTTTGTTTTGTTTTTTACAGTGCATGCGATATGGCTGCGTTTGGCCATAGGTGATGATAGAGCCATATTTTTTATTAATAAAAAATTAACTTCTTTTTTTATTGAATGTTTGCAATCACACTTATATTCATGCAAACCGCTCTCTTGCATTTTGTGATATTGCTTAATTTTATTCTATGTTATATATATAAAAAAAAAAAAAAAATCTCAGAATAGTTTGGCCTTTTATATTAATTTTGACCATTTTTGAGACAATGATGCATTGCTTTTGAACCCGGCAGCACGGTAACAAAAGAAATCACATTAAAAAAAAATTATTGATTACATTTTACGCAGAAAGTTTTTCATCAAATCACATTAATGACATTAAATCAGACAATGCACACTGTTTTGGTCTTGACATAAAATCCTGAGTCCTCTTAAGTCAGAGACAAGACCAAGGCCTTCAAAAAATGGTCTTAAATTTAAACTTAAATGGTCTTACATTACTGTAGTGAAGCAGAGCAGGACCGAGTGTTGTGGAGCGGAGCACGGCCGCTGGAGCGATTGTTACACAAACACAAGGCTCGCAAACACCGGGACTTTTATTATGACGGGACGGGACACAGTCGCCGGGCGCCTGCACTATTTCCACTTTCCCGGTTATGATTATGAGGTAAAGCAGCTCTGTTTATCATATTAGATACATTTAAGTGTGTGTAAAATGATGTTATGACGTTATTCTGTGCGTTCGCTCGGTGCTGCTGTGACATGTTCACACTGCTGAGAGAAAAGCGCTTCTGCCTAGTGATGGGGAGTCGACTCCAGTACAGGAATCGACTCTCGGTGTCGACTCTGTTGCTGCGTCCGAAATCGCTCTATTTTACTGAATCTCTCATCTAAAGTGCATGGAAGTTGAGTGCACTATAAGGAAGGAGTGAGTGAAATGAAGCGATCCGCGAGGTAATACACCGACTTAATAGCTACACGCGTCACAGAGCTGTTGCAGAAACTTTGTCACACGTTTATTTGAGTGCTTACTTTAGAAATAAAAAACAATCACAGCGACTTTAGTTTGTAATTATAGGCTTCCTCCATGCTAGCTTCAGTTATTTGATGGTAGGTTATATATTATTGCAATAAATATAGCTTTGGTTTCCAATGGTTACCACGTGTTTATTAAACTAACCATAAATCATAAAAATATCAAGAAGAAACGCATCAATAGTGAGCATTATTTTATGTATAGTATCTTTAACTCACCTTTTAAGGCAATGATCATTTAGCGCCATCACGCGACAATCACATCTTTTTTCGTGACTTTTCCTAGGTTATGTAGGCCTAATAGATACAGAAACGTTTATAGCCATTCATCGCTAAATTGGACTCATTTGGATGGCCACGCTAAAAGTGTGCGGTTTTATTAAGAGGATTTTAGGACTTTGTGTTGGGAGGAAATAATTTAAGTGTGTAACAACAGCAATTTTGTCTGATTTCTAACCCTGTATTGATGTAAAGTTAATGGAGTCGAGGAGTCGATTACTCCGTAGACTCCCACAGTGGGAGCCGGGAATCGGAGTCGACTCCAAAAAACCTGGAATCGAACACCCCTACTTCTGCAGAATAAAACCGAGGGTAACGCAGATATAACGCGATTGACAGGCGACTCGCTCAAACGCTATGCTGACACGTCCCCGTCAGGGATGTAGTGGAGGCTAAACGCACGTAAACGCCGTTTACGCACCTCCCAAAATTCAGAAATAGCGTTTTCCCACCTCCAAAGTGTGTTTATCCACCTCTAAATAGAGTTTATCCACTTCTAAATAGCCTACAGTTCCTAAGCCATTTTAAATTAACCTTGTGTCGTTTTAGTTTCATATTGTTCATTTTCATTGGTTGTCTTTCATATCGTGCTGCAACTGTCAGTGAGAGTAGTGGGAAGTTCGGATCATTTTACTGACTCGGATCTTTGAGTCTCATTCAGCAAAATGAACCAATCTTTTCTCTTTCCGTCTCTACGGGACTGACAGGAAGAACAAAAGACTCAGATCTCACCTGTCGATTCAGAATCAGAACAATCAGAACCCATATGTTGCGTAATGCGCACGTGCAGTCAAAACAAAGTGAACGAATCACTCTCTGAGACAACTCGGTAGTCCCGAGTCATATTAAAGATTCATTAAAAATGAACAAATCACTCTCTGAGACAACTCTGTAGTCCCGAGTCATATTAAAGATTCATTAAAAATGAACAAATCACTCTCTGAGACAACTCGGTAGTCCTGAGTCATATTAAAGATTCATTCAAAATGAACGAATCATTCATGAACGACACACAACCAAGATTCAAACCTGGATTTCCGGCAATTTTCAAAATGACATAATTATCCATTTGTAGTACATTTAATCAGCTTGTGACACTTTTCAATCACTTTTCAAGTGGACAAAGAGGCACTCTGGACATTGTTGTGATATTAATTAATCACAGGCAGCTGGATTAATGTAGAGAGCATGTCGAAACCCTGTAAAAAAGCTGTAATGATGCAGTGTATTTTGTGTTCAAATAGAAAATTTTTGGTTTTATTGTTTTTATAGTTTAGCAAAATTGTCTGGTAATGTCGGCAGCCATTAGGCTACACTTGTGGAAACTACAGTCCAACTTATATTGTCTTTCTTCTGTTAATTACAGAAACTGGGTTTTCTTTAAATTAAAATATGTGGCACCAAATTCATCCTTCTGTCGTTAATCTGCACCTGCCTCATTAGCAATTGGCAAAAACTAATCGACAACTATTTTGATAATCGATTAGTCGACTTAAGTAATTTAAGACAAAAGTCAAATTCTTTGATTCCAGCTTGTTTAATGTGAATATGTTCTAGTGTGTTCTCTCATATGTGCTCATATTAGCCACCTCGTATTAGTACGAACTGCCGTGAGATCGGGCTGCATACACCGGTATGGCAGTGGCCCACCTTACCGTGACCACGATGCAGTCACCCAGAATTTATAGTTTACCCACCTCTTTTTTTACCACTACACCTCTGGTCCCGGTCCTTAGTTAAAAAAAGCAATTTTCTCACAATACACAAATAGTTGGAAACATTTGGGATATTGTAAGAACTCAACTGAACAAGATATATAACACCGGCCTAGTGGTTTTTGGATATTTTACTGCAAAAATACTACATAGTGCACATTTAAGACCGTTCTTGAGTACTACAACACTATTACTCACCTCAAACTTCTGAACAGCTCCAGTTGTTTAGAAAGCAACAAAAAAACGGTCCAGATGACCATGCTTTTTCCACATCCGAGCAGATGTGGTTCGCTGTTGCAGATCTGAGTTTGGAAACTGCTTTTACACCAATCAAATGAAGCAGAATAGACTCAGGTGAGCAGCAAACGCTCCCTCTTAGTGCTGAATCTCTTCTTTCTAGTTAAACATTTAGTTTGTTTGTTGACTCCATTTGGAAAAAAAGGCTGCGTTTAATTTCTTTCCAGGGTGTGATGCACTTTCTCTTTCCCATCTATAAAAACAAACATGAGATATATTCGCCACCACCTTGTTCACAAGCTGAAGCACATCAGTCAAATTCTACAAGGGTCACTTGTTGGTTCATCTTTATTTAGAAGAGAAAGCTCTTTAAATCAGACGTGGAGTGCGTGTTGTGGTTCGTGTCGAGGTTTTGAACTCTTTGAGCGCGCGATTGAAGAGTCTCCGTGTTTGATTCCTCAACTGAATGTTTTATCAAACCTGTGAGCTCATCGGGAGGAGAAGCGAGTCGCGCCGTTGTTCTTTGATGTCCCGGGACATGACAACACTGCACGCACGGGGACGACGGGCGTGCAACGTAAATAATTGATCAGAAATACGGCTGCAAAGAGAGCTTTAATGGAGGCGTGTGAGGAGTCGTCCTGAGAGAGTTTTCTCGTCTGATGCCGAGCGGTTTGATGGAGCAGATGTGAGTGGGAGAACCCTTGTTAGAGAGAGTTTTGAGCTGGTAGTGTATGATTGGACGGTAAGATCAGGTCGAAGGCCAGCCGAGCTCTTCAGAAGTGTCTTAAAATCGAACATGTAAATAATCCCACCAGAGATTTCGACTTAAAGTAGCAACGCTATATTTTCAGTAGCTTGGCTGTTTTCAAACTTGAGCAGTAACAAGATATTTTTGTAATAAGACTATGATTGGTTATGATGTTTTTTTTTGGTAACACAAAAACTACCCAAACACTGGGTTGTTACGTCTGACCCAGGATCTGAGTTACACAAAAACTACCCAAACACTGGGTTGTTACGTCTGACCCAGGATCTGAGTTACACAAAAACTACCCAAACACTGGGTTGTTACGTCTGACCCAGGATCTGAGTAACACAACCACCCAAACACTGGGTTGTTACGTCTGACCCAGGATCTGAGTAACACAAAAACTACCCAAACACTGGGTTGTCACGTCTGACCCAGGATCTGAGTAACACAAAAACTACCCAAACACTGGGTTGTTACGTCTGACCCAGGATCTGAGTAACACAAAAACCACCCAAACACTGGGTTGTTACGTCTGACCCAGGATCTGAGTTACACAAAAACTACCCAAACACTGGGTTGTCACGTCTGACCCAGGATCTGAGTAACACAAAAACTACCCAAACACTGGGTTGTTACGTCTGACCCAGGATCTGAGTAACACAAAAACTACCCAAACACTGGGTTGTCACGTCTGACCCAGGATCTGAGTAACACAAAAACTACCCAAACACTGGGTTGTTACGTCTGACCCAGGATCTGAGTAACACAAAAACTACCCAAACACTGGGTTGTCACGTCTGACCCAGGATCTGAGTAACACAAAAACTACCCAAACACTGGGTTGTTACGTCTGACCCAGGATCTGAGTAACAAAAAAACAACCCAAACACTGGGTTGTTACGTCTGACCCAGGATCTGAGTTACATAAAAACTACCCAAACACTGGGTTGTTACGTCTGACCCAGGATCTGAGTTACACAAAAACCACCCAAACACTGGGTTGTTACGTCTGACCCATGATCTGAGTTACACAAAAACTACCCAAACACTGGGTTGTTACGTCTGACCCAGGATCTGAGTTACACAAAAACTACCCAAACACTGGGTTGTCACGTCTGACCCAGGATCTGAGTTACACAAAAACTACCCAAACACTGGGTTGTTACGTCTGACCCATGATCTGAGTTACACAAAAACTACCCAAACACTGGGTTGTTACGTCTGACCCAGGATCTGAGTTACATAAAAACTACCCAAACACTGGGTTGTTACGTCTGACCCAGGATCTGAGTTACACAAAAACCACCCAAACACTGGGTTGTCACGTCTGACCCAGGATCTGAGTAACACAAAAACTACCCAAACACTGGGTTGTTACGTCTGACCCAGGATCTGAGTAACAAAAAAACAACCCAAACACTGGGTTGTTACGTCTGACCCAGGATCTGAGTCACATAAAAACTACCCAAACACTGGGTTGTTACGTCTGACCCAGGATCTGAGTTACACAAAAACCACCCAAACACTGGGTTGTTACGTCTGACCCATGATCTGAGTTACACAAAAACTACCCAAACACTGGGTTGTCACGTCTGACCCAGGATCTGAGTTACACAAAAACTACCCAAACACTGGGTTGTTACGTCTGACCCAGGATCTGAGTTACACAAAAACTACCCAAACACTGGGTTGTTACGTCTGACCCAGGATCTGAGTAACACAAAAAAGGCTTAACCCAGGATTGGTTGACTGAATAACTTAGTGGTAGTAATTGTAGTTTTAATAAGAATCAATGTATATTTGATCCATACAGTGAAGACTGGCAGCGTTTTAAAGTTTAACTCTGGGTTTAATGCCTATTTTGACAACTGATTGTTTAAAGGTGTCATGAACTGGTTTATTTTATTTTTTTATACTGTTGTCTGAGATCAACTAATGACATTTGTGTGTTTTTTACATTCAAAAACATCATAACTAATAAGTAATAGGCTATTTTCTACACTGGTTTTGAGGCTCTCTCCTGAACGCTGGGTTCTGATGGGCGTGTCACTGGAGACTTGGAAGTAAACGCCCACGGCTGGGATTGGAGAAGATTTGCATATTTAATGAGCTTCAGCTCCGCTGTCAGTCCACATCAGGGAAGCTGCATCCGGAATAATTCTCTGACAGGGCTCTCAAAATGTATTTATCAAACAAACACAATATTTTTTTTCTCATCCACCCACAATTCATTGGAATATTATTTGTGTATTACTTGGCCCGCCAGTGGATATAAGCGCGAACCACACACACACACACACACACTAGAGGTCTTAACGGGGCACCCGTGACCCATACGGGTTCGGGTCTATCTTCGAAATGGTCAGCCGCTAATATAGATATACAAAGGGTACATCGTACATCGCAGCTTGTTTATTAAATTGTTAAGAGCAGTTTATAGTGTAATATGAGATAGCCGGGTCCAGTCAGGTCTGTGTCTTCCCGCCGGGTTCGGTTCCAGCTATCAAATAATAGACGGGTCTATGTCGGTTCCGGGTACTATATTTTTGGCATTTCTCGGGTCCGGGTCCAGTTTTTGAAATAACAGACGGGTTCGGGTCGGTTCTGTGTAGAACATCGCGGGTCTCTTCGGGTTTGGGTACGAATTTTTGGACCCATGAAGACCTCTAACACACACACACACACACACACACACACACACACACACACACACACACACACACACACACACACACACACACACACACACACACACACACACACACACAAACACGGGCGAACTTTTCAAATATCAAGTCTAGAGTGTACAACACAGATCAAGAAATGAATGTTATTTCACTATTTAAGATTCACCGGCCTGCCGACAGGCTTAGGTTTTGGTAGCCCGTCTGGAAAACACACAGCCCCGGGACTACTATTATAAAACATTACTCACACGAGTGTGTTGCTTCATTCCTGTCGTATACATTTTAGAAGGCACAGCATTGTGTTTTAATCTCAATATGTCTCCAAATCTAGTGTCGACCTGTGTCTTGTTCACAAACAGTTATCTTGCTATCTTCGGCGTGTTTATTGCTCGTTTAGCTGCACAAGTCGGTGGGCGGGGCTACAGAAGCAGGTGGGCGGGGCTACAGAAGCAGGTGGGCGGGGTTACATAATTTGAGCGCCTCGTTTTCTAGGCCTGGTTTTCTAGCTTTTCTTTGACTAACAGGGACGTTTTCAGCTCTGAAACTTACAGGATATTCCATTTTTGGGAAGATTACCCACCCCAAACCAAAAAGGTTCTTCTATGGCATCAGTGCAAAACCCCCAAGAGTGTATAGTAATGCATCTATGTAATGCATTAATTGGAAAAATATGTGATAATGTGAGTTCAGGGCCTTTATACGGCACAGGGCTCGTGAGTTTGGAGGTTGTGCGAGGAGCGTCTGCGAGTCGACTCATTAGGATTATAAATAGCATGTGTCATGTCTGCCATCGTTTCAATCATGACTTAATGGGGTGAAGCCCGAGGAAGGGCGTCGCTGACAAACACACACTCTTGCAAAGCCTCATCTGAAGAACGATCCATCACGAGGTAAACAACAGCAGAAGCACACGCCAGTCAGAGCCAGATCTTTATGAGAGCGCAGCAGGAAGGATCTGACGGAGATGACACCGCCGTCGCGGAGACTCCATTATCTGATTTAATGTCTTTAATTCAGGGTTTGATTAAAGTGAAGAGTGTGCTGCTGACCTCGCACAATCACTGCCGACCGTCAGGCATCTCGAGCGCTCCATTACCCTGCTTCTCCAGCCTGAGCTTTAGCAGCGCTAGTTCACAATTATCTACTGTCTACCATTTTACATCAGTTTGTATGATCTTACATCAATAATGTACATCATTGTTTATGGTCATTTACATAATTTTTTATGATCATTTACATCATTTTTATGGTAAGTTACATAATGTTTATGATCATTTACATCATTGTTTATGGTCATTTACATAATTATTTATGATCATTTACATAATGTTTTATGATCATTTAAATAATTGTTTATGGTCATTTACATAATTTTTTATGATCATTTACATCCTTTTTTATGGTCATTTTACATAATTTTAATGGTCATTTTACATATTTTATGATCATGTACATAATTTTTATGTTTTTAATTTGTTTTTTATGATCATTTACATAATTTTTATGATAATTTACATAATTTTTGTGTTTTTTATTTGTATTTTTATGATCATTTACATAATTTTTTATGATAATTTACATCTTTTTTGTTTTTTTTATTTGTATTTTTATGATCATTTACAAAAAAATTTAGAATAATTTACATCCTTTTTTTATGGTCATTTTACATATTTTTCATGACCATTTACATAATTATTATTTTTTTATTTTTTTATGATCATTTACATAATTTTTTATGATCATTTACATCATTTTATTTAATGTTTTTTTATTTGTATTTTTATGGTAATTTTACATAATTTTTTGTGATCATTTACATCATTTTTTAGGATATTTTACATAATTTGTATGGTCATTTACATTATTTTGTATGATAATTTTACATCATTTTTTACCCATCCGGTTTCTCCGTGCTGAACTTTAGCAGCGTTATTTTAGAATTATTGATCTGCTACTATCATTTTACATCATTTTTTTATTTATCATTTACATCTTTTGTTTTATCATTTTACTACCACTTTTATTACATTTTCCATTAATTTTTTTGTTTTTCATTTTAATTTTGAGATTTTTTTTTTTTTCTGTGCTTTTGTCATTTTTTTGTGTTTGTTTGTTTTATTTATTTACAGTTAGTAATTTTAGTCCTTAAACTTGAACTTAGTCAATTGCTAAGTCAATATTATCGTTTAGTTTAAAGGGCCCCTATGCTATTTTAAAGTTTCCTAATTTAGTTTTGGAGGTCTTCTACATGTTTACATGCATTAAGGGTTTAATTTTCTCATAATATACACAACGACTCAATGGACGAATCAGACTCTCTAAATCCCTCCAAGAGCTTACTCTGCTCTGATTGGTCAGATGGCTCAGTCTGTTGTGTTTGATCTACTCTGCTCTGATTGGTCAGATGACTCAGTCTGTTGTGTTTGATCTACTCTGCTCTGATTGGTCAGATGACTCAGTCTGTTGTGATTGATCTACTCTGCTCTGATTGGTCAGATGACTCAGTCTGTTGTGATTGATCTACTCTGCTCTGATTGGTCAGATGGCTCAGTCTGTTGTGATTGATCTACTCTGCTCTGATTGGTCAGATGACTCAGTCTGTTGTGTTTGATCTACTCTGCTCTGATTGGTCAGATGACTCAGTCTGTTGTGTTTGATCTACTCTGCTCTGATTGGTCAGATGGCTCAGTCTGTTGTGTTTGATCTACTCTGCTCTGATTGGTCAGATGACTCAGTCTGTTGTGTTTGATCTACTCTGCTCTGATTGGTCAGATGACTCAGTCTGTTGTGTTTGATCTACTCTGCTCTGATTGGTCAGATGACTCAGTCTGTTGTGTTTGATCTACTCTGCTCTGATTGGTCAGATGACTCAGTCTGTTGTGATTGATCTACTCTGCTCTGATTGGTCAGATGACTCAGTCTGTTGTGATTGATCAACTCTGCTCTGATTGGTCAGATGACTCAGTCTGTTGTGATTGATCTACTCTGCTCTGATTGGTCAGATGACTCAGTCTGTTGTGATTGATCTACTCTGCTCTGATTGGTCAGATGGCCCAGTCTGTTGTGTTTGATCTACTCTGCTCTGATTGGTCAGATGGCTCAGTCTGTTGTGATTGATCTACTCTGCTCTGATTGGTCAGATGACTCAGTTTGTTGTGATTGATCTACTCTGCTCTGATTGGTCAGATGGCTCAGTCTGTTGTGATTGATCTACTCTGCTCTGATTGGTCAGATGACTCAGTCTGTTGTGTTTGATCTACTCTGCTCTGATTGGTCAGATGACTCAGTCTGTTGTGATTGATCTACTCTGCTCTGATTGGTCAGATGACTCAGTCTGTTGTGTTTGATCTACTCTGCTCTGATTGGTCAGATGGCTCAGTCTGTTGTGATTGATCTACTCTGCTCTGATTGGTCAGATGACTCAGTCTGTTGTGATTGATCTACTCTGCTCTGATTGGTCAGATGACTCAGTCTGTTGTGATTGATCTACTCTGCTCTGATTGGTCAGATGGCTCAGTCTGTTGTGTTTGATCTACTCTGCTCTGATTGGTCAGATGACTCAGTCTGTTGTGATTGATCTACTCTGCTCTGATTGGTCAGATGACTCAGTCTGTTGTGTTTGATTTATTCTGCTCTGATTGGTCAGATGGCTCAGTCTGTTGTGATTGATCTACTCTGCTCTGATTGGTCAGATGGCTCAGTCTGTTGTGATTGATCTACTCTGCTCTGATTGGTCAGATGACTCAGTCTGTTGTGATTGATCTCCTCTGCTCTGATAGTCAGATGACTCAGTCTGTTGTGATTGATCTACTCTGCTCTGATTGGTCAGATGGCTCAGTCTGTTGTGATTGATCTACTCTGCTCTGATTGGTCAGATGACTCAGTCTGTTGTGTTTGATCTACTCTGCTCTGATTGGTCAGATGACTCAGTCTGTTGTGTTTGATCTACTCTGCTCTGATTGGTCAGATGGCTCAGTCTGTTGTGTTTGATCTACTCTGCTCTGATTGGTCAGATGACTCAGTCTGTTGTGATTGATCTACTCTGCTCTGATTGGTCAGATGACTCAGTCTGTTGTGTTTGATCTACTCTGCTCTGATTGGTCAGATGACTCAGTCTGTTGTGTTTGATCTACTCTGCTCTGATTGGTCAGATGGCTCAGTCTGTTGTGTTTGATCTACTCTGCTCTGATTGGTCAGATGACTCGGTCTGTTGTAATTGATCTACTCTGCTCTGATTGGTCAGATGACTCAGTCTGTTGTAATTGATCTACTCTGCTCTGATTGGTCAGATGGCTCAGTCTGTTGTGATTGATCTACTCGGTTCTGATTGGTCAGATGGCTCAGTTTTTTTGTGATTGATCTACTCGGTTCTGATTGGTCAGATGGCTCAGTCTGTTGTGATTGATCTACTCGGTTCTGATATAACACAGCCAGTGAGTTATAGATCATGCTGGGTAGCCCCGCCCACAGTACAATCTTATTGGCTCAAACTGTTCCTTACTATGCTAAACATCATGTTCTGATTGTTTTTTCATAATCACTTTAGTCCGTTTTAATTTAGCTTTTAAATAAGGACAGAAAAAGGACAGCATGTTAAGATGAAATATATGATGCAGATCTCAGCTGCAGTCGAATATTCGGTAAAAGCCTCATAATCAAATACTAAGCACTTGAATGAGTGCAAGTTTGTTTGCTTAAATGTGTGTTTTCGTTCCTTTTTTACATGTTAATGTCTTTTGAATTATTGATGAGTTTTGAATGCTCTTTGCATGATTATGTCTGACTTATGCAGATCAGATGGGTGAAAATCTCCAGGACGTATTGTATCTCTTATCCAAAGGCACGCTCATAAAGACAGGTGTGCTGTTTCCATCTGATGACAGGAATGCATCATATAGAGTAGAAGTATTTCAGAGCCATAGCTAAAGATCTGGGCTGCTAACGAAAGGCATATTCACATTTTTCACTGCAAACAGTGATGTAAGTTAATTTGCATCTAAAAGCATTTGTCCAACGATAAACACCTGACAGCTCTTTTCACTCAGTTTCTCCACCCATCTGTGCTTTGGTTGCTCTGGAATTGGTGTTAAATCAGGATTTTGCGGTTTTTGTTGTTGTTGCTGGTGCTGCAGAGGAGGGGAGGAACCTACAGTGCATGGGCGGCAGAAAATTGCATAATCCGTGTTGTGTATGTGTGTGTGTGTGTGTGGGTGTTTTCCTGGCCCAAAACATCACAGAGAGAGCAGCATGACTCCACCGAAGAGGAAAACCCTTCCCACACTCCTCTCTCCTTATTCTGTCTTTCCCTTTCCTGCATCATACGCTTCTCATACTTTCAGGTCTTTCATTTAAATTATTTATTCTCTTTAGTAGTTAAACTACTTTGAAATATACTGAAATATAGTTACAGCAATATACTAAATTCTCAAAGACAATATTTGTTTAAATAAACACTGTCAGTTAGAGGTTTTTAAAAATGCTCACCAAGGCTGCGTTTATTAGATGGGAAAATACAATAAAAACCATAATATTGTCAAAAATGATTGCTCTTTAACCCTTAAACGCATATGCCGTGTCTTTAGTGACCCGGGACGTCATTCACTACCCTCCTCCTCATTAAAGGGGTGATGAGTTGAGAAATCAACTTTTCCTTGATATATAAGAATGTTAATATAAGAATATCCTGTAAGTTTCAGAGCTGAAACCTTCCTTGTAAGTCAAAGTAAAGCAGCTTTTATAGACACTAGGCCTAGAAAACGAGGCTCTCAAATCAATGTCGTCTTAGAAGGGGAAACGCCGCCTCTACAGATAAATGTGTACGCCTGCTTCTGTAGCCCCGCCCACCGACTCGTGGAGCTAGCAACCAAATAAACACACCGAAGATAGCAAGATAATCGTTTGTGAACAAGACACAGGTCGACACTGGATTCGCAGACATTTTGAGGTTAAAACACAATGCTGTTTCTTCCAAATTGGGTCCGACAGGAATGAAGCAACACACTCGTGTGAGTAAAACTAGTATTGCATTGTTATAGATCGTGTTGATTATGTGTACGCTGTCCCAGGCTGGAGAATCCTTTATTTGTTGGTTCGTTGCGATTCGGGATCAGACTCAGACATGTATGGGCCAGGGCTCGCAAAGCCCAACGTCCCGGGGCTGTGTGTTTTCCAGACGGGCTACCAAAACGTAAGCATGTCGATAGGCCGGTAAATCTTAACTGGTGAAATAACATTCATTTCTTGCGTTGTTCACTCTCTTGACTTGATATTTCACGTGTGTGTGTGTGTGTGTGTGTGTGTGTGTGTGTGTGTGTGTGTGTGTGTGTGGTTCACACTTATATCCAACGATCGGGCGGGCCAAGTTATAAAACAATTAATCAATTGTGGGTGGATGAGAGATAAATCATTGTGTTTGTTTGATAAATACATTTTGAGAGCCCTGTCAGAGAATCATTCCGGTTGTTGCTTTCAAAACAATCTCCCATGTGGGCTGACAGCAGAGCTGAAGCTCATTAAATATGCAAATATTATCCAATCCTAGCCATGGGCGTTTACTTCCAAGTTTCCAGTGACACGCCCATCAAAACTCAGCGTTCAGGAGAGAGCCCCAAAACCAGTGTAGAAAATAGCCTATTACTTATTAGTTATGATGTTTTTGAATGTAAAAACCATGTGAATGTCAGACAACAGTATACAAAATTTAAAAAGCCAGTTCATGACACCTTTAATTCATTATAAGCAATATAACAATAAAAGAATGTATGTTTTCCAAAAAAAATGTTTAATTGTATAGGGTCGCTAACGAGCCGAGGTGTGTAACAGTGTGTGTATTTTACACATCTTTGATGACTGAATGAATGCAATACCCCTTTATTCCACAAGGTGGCAATGTCTGACACACAGTGATGAAGTGACGTTTCACTCATAGTCACCGCAGGCAGTAATCAAAAGAATAGGAAGAATCATCAGCAAAACCTGAAATGGCTCAGATTTACTGCAGAGCAAGAACTGAACTCAATCAGATATTATTGTCACTTGATGCTGGATCTGCTGAAGCTGTCAGAGATCAAAATATTGATTTTGGAGATGTTTTCAGAATATGTTTGAGATGGTGAATATGAAGCAGATGCTGAATGAACTGAAACGAGCTCTGACGAGGACAGTGATGATGAGATAAAACATCTGCTCAAACTGAACCCTTACAAACTCCAAAAGTTACAAAATATGCTTCATATTATTCTTCTGTAAGTGTTACTCTAATATCAGGAGAGTTTTATATATTATCGCAACAGGTAGAGATCCATCCATGTTAGATATAGATCCGGGTCACTAAAGACCCGAATGTGTAAGAATGCCTGGCGAAACATTCATGAATTTAGGGGTTAAATGTTAAGTGTTTTCTATGTGAATATACTGTAAAATATAATTTATTCCTGAGGTCAAAGCTTTATTCAGCATCATTACTCCAGTCTACAGTGTCACATGATCCATTCAGTAATGAATAAAAAAAAAAAAATCCAGTCATGAACATTTCAAAAAGCAGAAACGCACATAAGAAGAATTTTAGCTTTTTTTTTTTTAAGACCAATACAGGATCTGAAGGTCACAGATTGACTTTTTGAATCAGTACAAAGACTATAAACTGTATCCAGTTGATTTGCAGCAAGGTGGGAAAGTGGAGTAGATGGTATAAGTTTTACCATTTTGAGTGTTTTTATTTTATTTTTTCTCCATTTATTTATTATTTAATAATGTGTATTGAAAGCAGAAGCCCCAAAGCTCATGTTCGTTGTAGGGTCTAAAGTCATTTTAAATGCTAAAGGGTCTAGTATGATCTTCTCACCTTTTAACTTTTAACCAATGACTTTAGACACAAATGTAAGTAGAAACAAGCTATAATTTATACAGCTGAGTGGAAACACTGATGAACTGCAGCTGGTTTCATAATATTATAGCTTTACCAGCTGTCTCTGAAACAAGGCCTATGTTCCAACAGGTTTCCATTAAAAAAGTCAAAAAATATTTTGTTTAGCTACAAAAAAACTACAAAAAACTGAATGTGAATCATTTTTGTGAACTGATTCAATTAAACCATCTGAATGAACTGATTCACTAAAATATTTCTAGATGTACTTGATGGCAAATCTGCATGTGCAATATTTATATACACACTTAAAAAAAAGAGTGTTTTGTGATGGAAAACGTCTTATAAAAAGTGCATGGCTTGTTTGTGGTAAAGATACAGTATTATGAAACCAGTTGAACTAATGTCATGCTCCCGGTGAATGTTGTTGCCTCTAGATTTAGTGAGTTTCTTCTCCCCATCTGAAAGAGCAGATGAAAACAGTGCAAGCGGAAAAGAAGAAAGCGTTTGGTGAAAGGCGGATAGAGGAGAGAGCATGAGAGAGGTCAAACTCACGGTATGTGTTCAACCCCCCTAGAAAGAGCTTTTACTTGACTTTGCACCTTACCTGCGGGTTTCCATCTCTCTCTCTCACACACACACACCTCACTCTCTGACAAACACTCTGATGTTTAATTCATTTCTCCTCCGTGCCGGAGGACATTCACAACAGCCCAGGGAGAAAAGATGGAAAAGAGAATGCAAGGAACATTGTTGATGTGACTGTGGGAGGTTTAGCGGGGACTGAAGAAATGTGATGTACAAAACCCCTGTTTCGTGTTGTGTTGTCACACTAGAGCTTGAGTCTTGAGCTCCACACTCTAGATCAGAGCATGATCAGATGTGAATCTGTTTTCTGAAGTCAAGGACGTCAGAGACGGTTTGAGAGTGCTGATCTGCAGTACAGGTCATGTTGAATTAGGCCCAGGTCCAGATTCAATTCCCTGAGGGTGCTTCTGAAATTACTGAGGGTGCTGTTGGTATTACTTTAACAATAACTGGAATAAAAATTTTAAATATTTATTTATCTAATAGTCCGGATCTCTCAACCCCATGCCTGTCAAAGTTCGTAGACAGCCTCAGATTACTATTGTTCAACATTCACTGCTCGTTAAAACATCACACTATTACTTTATCTGGACCAACTCAGTATCATCAGACAGATTAAAGACTCCAGCTTCGATATTTGAACACTGTTTATGATAAAACTGGGTTGCAGTCAGGATTGCATTATAATCGATCCGTTATGAACGATATTTTGAATGGAACATCACACGCACATTAATTTTCTCTCGTCTGCACTGGCTCAGTTGTGTTCACACAGCTCGCAAAGAACAGCTTTCAGTTTAGCTATTAGTTCAAAGGTGCTCATATTTGGAGAAATATTGATTTATTATCTTATGTTTGCAAAATATTTCGTCATACAGAATATCATTTCTATTAATTTCTCACTGAATTATTCGATCTAAAAGAGCTAAAACATGCACATAGCTCTCTCTGGGTCTCATCTTAATGATATGCGTCAGATATGAGTCATTGGGTGTTCATTTGCTCACTGAGCTGTCAATTATCTGACATGCCCAACACTGCACTCCTCTTGTATCAACACTTCCTCATTCGGGCTTTGTGAACGAGCCTATTCTACATTGCTACGCGTGAACTAAGAAGCTAATAAACACACGATAACTATGGAATAAGGTTTTTGATATTTTTATTTATTTATGTGATTTTAGCTATTTTATATCAATACTGGATGTTTTTTTGAAATATTTGCAAATGTATTAAAAACTAAAAACAATTTTAACATGTTCAAAAGTATTCACAGCCTTTGCTCAATACTTTATTGAAGCACCTTTGGCACCAATAACAGCCTCAAGTCTTTTTGAGTATGATGCTTCAAGCTTGGCACAGATATTGTTGGGCAGTTTCTCCCGTTCTTCTTCGCAGGACCTCTCGAGCTCCATCAGGTTGGATGGGGAGCGTCGGTGCACAGCCATCTTCAGATCTCCAGAGATGTTCAATCAGGTTCAAGTCTGAGCTCTGGCTGGGCCACTCAAGGACATTCACTGAGTTGTCCCATAGCCACTCCTTTGTTATTGGCTGTGTGTTTAGGGTCGTTGTCCTGTTGTAAGATGAACCTTCGCCCCAGTCTGAGGTCTAGAGCGCTCTGGAGCAGGTTTTCATCAAGGATGTCTCTGTACATTGCTGAATTCATCTTTCCCTCGATCCTGACTCGTCTCCCAGTTCCTGCCGCTGAAAAACTTCCCCACAGCATGATGCTGCCACCACCCCGCTTCACTGTAGGGATGGTATTGGCCAGGTGACGAGCGGTGCCTGGTTTCCTCCAGACATGACGCTTGCCATTCAGGCCAAAGAGTTCAATCTTTGTTTCATCAGACCAGAGAATTTAGTTTCTCATGGTCTGCGAGTCCTTCAGGGGCCTTTTGGAAAACTCCAGACGGCCTTTTACTGAGGTATGGCTTCCATCTGGCCACTTAACCAAACAGGCCTGATTGGTGGAGCGCTCAGAAGTTTAGATAAATATTGCTTTAAAACACATGCAGATAAAAAAAACTTTAATAATGATGAAGAACTGCAATGTAACGTGAGCATGACCATGATAGAGATGATAATCAAAACCAAACAGATGATTTAGTCAAGGCACAAGCTGTAAAGGCTGCGCCCTCTTGTGGATAGGGGGGCGGGGAGCAACAGCTCATTTACATTTAAAGTAGTGTTGTCAAAAGTACCGACCGCGATACCAAATTGGTACTGAAATGTTAAAAATGTGACGCTTCGAGCGCTGTTGAGCTGTAATCGTAAACACCTCTGAGTGGCCATTGTGCTCACGTGCTCATCGGATGTGCCTGTGATTGGCTACAACGATCAACGCACGGCAGCGGTTTGAAACAACACGGAAGTGTTTGAAAGTGTTTTGAAAGCGGGAGTGTTTGAAAGCACAAGCAGGTGTCGACCAGCGGACCGGTAGGCTGATAGACACCTGCATTCAAACGCTCTGTGTGTATCTGTGCAAGCGCTCCGTGAAAAGCGTCATTGATGTATTTTTACAACATGTTTGTGAAGCGCTGATCAAAGTAGCCAATCATAGACCTGTTTGATGAGCGCGTGAGCACAATGGCCAGTCAGAGGTGTTTACGGTTCCGCTCAACAGCGCTCAAAGCGTCATATTTTTAACATTTCAGTACCGATTTGGTATCGCGGTCGGTACTTTTGACAACACTAATTTAAAGAATGCATGTTTGTCCTTCCGATGAAAAAATTGCATTTACAACATGGTATAATAAATTATTTGTAAGGGATTTTGAGCTGAAACTTCACAGACACATTCTGGGGACATCTTAGCCTTATTGTAAAAGGGGCAAAATATGTCCCCTTTAAAAGGATCATAAATTCAGAATTATTTGCTAATCAAGTCTGCCAGTGATAAACCCATGTCTGTTGACCACTGATCTAAATATTAGAACCGATTTGTCGCCCTAATGCCTTGACAAACATTTAGTCAATCAGTATTTATTTCTATAGCACATTTTACAAGTTGAACAAAGTGCTTTACACAACCAAATTAAACATGGGAAAAAGGGTATTTTCATCGTGCTGTCAACACCAAGTTTGTGGGTTTGATCACCAGGCAGTGCATGAACCAATATGAAAGTCCTTTTGGATAAAAGTGTCCCCCAAATGCAAAAAATGTGACTGACCAAGTTGACAAGATGTTGAAGGAGATCTTTGATATGTCTCATAGACCTTCAGAGATCTGAAATAATGAGACCAGGAGCAAAGTTAAAGCTTGTGCAGGTAGATGATCGGAAATCATTTGTTTACTTGATGTAAAAGCCACCTGTTGCAACACAAACGTACAGCACGTCATGATAAATCGCCTCATCAGCCGTTTAGAGAACAGCACTCCTGGGATATTGCTCCACTCTTGTTAAGGTGACAGCAAACCAGTAAACACACGTCTGGGAGTGTATTTAATGGCTTTTTGTTTGTTTACTGTAAGGTGGTCCATGTCAAACTGCTTTTCAGATGCTCGTGGATTTATTGCTCTTCCTCTTCCTGTTGCTCTCGCTCAGATTTCAGACAGGGTTACTCACCTTGGTGTTGTGTTAACTCGGTATTGAGTGTACGGTGACTGATGGAGTCCAGGCTTAAGCTGTGTCAATCCTGAAAGGAGCCTTCAGTGGCGTCTTGACAGAAAACAGCAAACTGGGTTGCTTTTAAAGGGTTCATGGCATACATTTGTAGCTTTTTATTTTTTCTTATGATGTTATGATATGATATAATGTATGATCTTATGATGCTAGTCATTAGCTGCTTTAGTCACTGTTATGGTTTTAATATTATCCTCTTAAAAAATGTATAGTTAAAGGGTTGTTTTTATTTCTTTTCTTCTGCCATTTTTACCCAGTTAACACCTTTTGAGGCTTACGCGCACACTAACTTGCTATGTTTGCATATATCACATGAACATGAACGAGATTTACTGACCAATTTTTGTAATTTACAGAAACGTAGAGCCATTTGACAGTTTCTAACTAGCATTATTCATGCATGAAGTGTGAAGCTGAATGCACTGGTGTGTGTGTGATTTCTATTTGTGCACAGGTGGGTATTTGCGTCTCCAATCAGGTTTAATCTTTGATGCGAATTGTATGTTTTAAATGTGGAATTAGTGTAGGATTATTTTTCCTACAGGTGTTTAGCACCTGAGCTTTACGATCATCACAGATTCATCCTAAATCTTATCAAATTTAAAATTAAAAATCATCATGTCATGCATGACAAGCCATCTGATCAGAATATTAGCAGGATTCAGCTCTTGTCTGTGTGTAATTAAATCTCTTCAAAGTGTCAAAAGACATTAAGGCAAAATTGTTTCCTTTTAGAGAATACATTATGACAATCAGAAGAGTATAAAGGCATAGCATTCAGATTACAATGATCAATGATCAATGATTCACTATATCATCAAAAGTCTTGGGACGCCTGCCTTTACAAGCACCTGACCTTTAATGACATCCCATTCTTAATCTGTAGGGTTTAATATTGAGTTAGCCAACCTTTGCAGCTATAAGAGCTTCAACTTTTCTGGGAAGGGTTTCCTCAAGGTTTAGGAGTGTGTTTATGGGCATTTTTGACCATTCTTCTAGAAGCGCATTTGTGAGGTCAGGCACTGATGTTGGACGAGAAGGCCTGGCTCTCAGTCTCCGCTCTAATTCATCCCAAAGGTGATCTATCAGGTTCTTTATGGACCGACGCTTTGTGCACTGGAGCGCAGTCATGTTGGGGCAGGAAGGGGCCATCCCCAAACTGTTCCCACAAAGTTGGGAGCATGAAATTGTCCAAAATGTATTGGAATGCTGAAGCATTAGGAGTTTCTTTCACTGGAACTAAAGGGCCAAGCCCAACCCCTGAAAAACAAACCCACACCATAATCCCCCTCCACCAAACTTTACACTTGGCACAATCCAGTCAGGCAAGTACTTTTCTCCTGGCACCCGGCAAACCCAGACTCGTCCATGGGATTTCCAGACAGAGAAGTGTGATTGGCAGATCCAGAGAACACGTCTCCTCTGCTCTAGAGTCCAGTGGCGGCCACTGCATCCCACGCTTTTCATTGCACTTGGTGATGTAAGGCTTGGATGAGCTGCTTGGCCATGGAAACCCATTCCATGAAGCTCTCTATGCACTGTCCTTGAGCTCATCTGAAGCCCACATGGAGTTTAAATTTCTATTGAAAGTTGGCGACTTCTGAGCACTGTGCACCTTAGCATGCGCTGACCCCGCTCTGTGATTTTATATGGCCTACTACTTCCTGGCTGAGTTGCTGTTGTTCCCAATTGCTTCCACATTTGTTATAATACCACTAACAACTGAGCGTGGTATATTTAGTAGTGAGGAAATTTCATAAATAGACTAGGTGGAAACTTATCACGGTACCGAGCTTGAGTTCACTGAGCTCCTGAGAGCGACCCATTCTTTCACTAATGTGTGTAAAAGCATCTGCATGCCCAGAGCTTAATTTTACACACCTGTGGCCAAAAAGTGATTGAACACCTTTATTCAATCATTTGGAAGGGTGTGCTAATACTTTTGGCAATGTACAGACGGACGGATAGATTACCTTGAGATTACTGAAGTTTAATGGCAAACTTCAGGATCATTGTGGAGAAGATCTTGGACATGAGATTTGAGGACCTGAGCAGGATTTACTGACCAATTTCCTGAGCAGGATATATATATGATGCTCCCATCTTTGTGTGAACAGTTTGGGGACGGCCCTTTCCTGTCCCAACATGACTGCACACCAGTGCACAAAGCGTCGGCCCATAAACAGATGGATGAGCGAGTTTGGTGTGGAGGAACTTGACTGGCCTGCACAGAGTCCTGTACTGAACCCGATTGAACACCTTTGGGATGAATTAGAGCAGAGACTGTGAGCCAGGCCTTCTCGTCCAACATCAGTGCCTGATAAATTCCCATAAACACACTCCTAAACCTAAACCTTCCCAGACAAGTTGAAGCTGTTAAAGCTGCAAAGGGTGGCCAACTCCATCTCAAAGCCTACAGATTAAAGGCCCTTTCACACTGGCGCGATTTTGACGTGCAAATAATTCACGCAATGGTTTTATTTTTGGATCAGCTGTTTGTGTAATGAGCGCTTCCACACCGAACGTGAATGTGCTGAGGCGGGAAAAAAACATTTATTTTTTTCGTTTCAATTTCGATTTTTTTATTTTTTTATTCTAGCGGCTACAAAAACGGCTTCAACCAATAAAATACAAGGAAACAAAGGTGACGAAATGTCCAGTTGATGTCATGAGCTATTCAAACAACATTAACCTTTACCAGGTATCGTATTTCTCATGAGATTACAGCTGTAAGCTGTACAGCTGCAGCTGTGTTTGCCCACTGTATGCTACACACAGCAATAACTTAACCTTTTATAAATTGTTGATTTTTTTCTAAACATTGTGTCCGCGATTATGGAAAGTGAACGTGTTGCCATCAGTATGTCTGTGGCACTGAAATGCTCACGTTGTGACTCGACTGGAAACATCTGTTCCTGAAGTGTGCGGTTTGTCTCGTCAGATGTGCTGCCGTCTCAGGAGGAGATCCTCAAATTGTCCCACAGACTTTAGAAAGTAAGTGCAGATTCAGAACCGGCCATGATAAAGTTTTAGCTCCTGTACGAGATTAGCAGACTCCCCTTCAGACTCTGTTCTTTAAGACTGGCTGCACCCAAAACCTTCCTCTTAGTCCTTTAAATAAAATGAAAAGCTCGTCTTCACTGAATGATGACGTCTCTGTGTTTTCTCAGCTGACGCAGCGAATGTTTTGGACTGTTGGAGCTCTGAAACGTCGCAAATTTGTGTCGTGGCTGATGTGAATGGTTTTGACGCTAAATATTCGCTACGCTTTTTCGTTACGTGCCCGGTGTGAAAGGGCCTAAAGAATGGGATGTCATTAAAGGTCAGGTGCTTGTAAAGGCAGGCGTCCCAAGACTTTTGACGATATAGTGTAATCATTGTAATCTGAATGCTATGCCTTTATACTCTTCTGATTGTCATAATGTATTCTTTAAAAGGAAACAATTTTGCCTTAATGTCTTTTGACACTTTGAAGAGATTTAATTACACACAGACAAGAGCTGAATCCTGCTAATATTCTGATCAGATGGCTTTTCATGCATGACATGATGGTTTTTAATTTTAAACTTGATAAGATTTACGATGAATCTGTGATGATCGTGAAGCTCAGGTGCTAAACACCTGTAGGAAAAATAATCCTACACTAATTCCACATTCAAAACATACAATTCGCATCAAAGATTAAACCTGATTGGAGACGCAAATACCCACCTGTGCACAAATAGAAATCACACACACACCAGTGCATTCAGCTTCACACTTCATGCATGAATAATGCTAAAAAAAAATGACAAAAATGTAAATTACAAAAAATGGTCAGTAAATCTCGGTAATTTCTCAACCGTTCTAGTCTCATGACTGACTAAGATCTTGGAGATATCAGTTGTTACTCTTCTTGTTCATCACTCAGGTCCATGTGCTCGCGTGTCCTGCAGCGTGTAGGTGAAGTTGTCCTTTTGTTCCCGCTCTGCCCCTCATTGTCCGGGGCTGTTATTATCTGTCCCGCCGTTCCTCTCATTCTTTCCAAAATGCCACTCTCTTCCGTTCCGAGTTCTGGTAACCATGGAAACTCGAAGCAATGAAAGTTCCATGTCATTTTCTGACCTCCCACAAGCACACACACATTGGTCATATCATTTCATGCTATGTCTGTCTCTGTCTCTCTGTCTGTCTCTTTCCTTTTTTTGTGGAGAACAGAGGGAAGCTGTAAATATTTCATTCATCCTGGAGAGCTTTGTGAAAAATCATTTTAAATAAAGAGTAGTAGCTACACCTCAGAATTGACCGAAAACTATGAATGAACAGATTGTAGTGCTTCTAGTGAAAGTTTCCTTTGTTTTTAGTGCGTTTAAAATCATTTAACCTTTAAAGGGGGGGGGGGGGGGGTGAAACACTCAGTTTCAGTCAGTGTCATGTCAATCTTGAGTACCTATAGAGTAGCATTGCATCCTGCATATCTCCGAAAAGTCTTTATTTTTTTTATAATTATATAAGAAAGATGCGCTGTTCCGAGTCTTTCCGGAAAAAGCCGAGCGGGTGGGGGCGTGTCGTGTGTGCGGAGCTAAATAATGACGTGTGCTCGCTGCTGCTATTGTGTTGAGTCGAGTGCGTCGTAAAGCTGCGTCATCCCTAACAGCGGGAAAAACTTTATTCAAAATAAAAATATGGCTTTTAATGAGATACAGCCATACATCTATGATCCGGAATCAGACCCAGAGGCTGCAGTTGAACAGGAGCAGCAGCAAAAACGACTAGAGCAGGACGTCTCTATGTGGTACAAGTTAAACACTAACTATATAATATGCTTAGCGGCTTGTTATTTACATATTTATACTTGAATTATATCGTCGTATTTTTGTCTTTGAAGGTGTACATGTGAGAAGTGCAGTTGTGCACGTGTGTGTGTGTGTGTTTACGCGTGGTTTGTGTAGACAGTAAGCGGACTGGTTTTGCACGGCAGGCTAATGTTTACATAGAAAGACACGGAATAGTAGCGCATTTGAATGAAGAAGCGCGCTTATTTAGTTCAACATATTTCCCCACTCTTTGTGTATTGTTGTTTGGAGTGCTTTTACAATACACAAACATAAAGTTACACATATAGTGGCCAGCTAAACAAATGTACACGCACTACACATCGCATGCTCCATTGATCAATTAACTATACGTGATCATGTTTGGGCTACTCGATGAGCATAGGCAAAAACACAGACATTTGAAGCAGTCTAACTCACCGCCTGCGGTACTATCGTTGGGACTGCTCCATCCTTCAGCATTAGGCGATTGGAAAATCCGGCGTCAAGCTGGGCCTTGTTTATGAAACAGTCGGCACCGAAATGCAGCGAACAGATATAAACATTCACGCAACTCAGTTGCTGATCCGGAACAGCAAATTACATCCACTGTTGCCTTAACGCGGGGTTTTTGGGGAATCTGTGCAGGACTGTCTTGGTCTGGCAACCAAAAACGCACTTTTTTGGTGACATTGTTATGTGCACATCACCTGTCCAGCATCCTACAAGCCAGCGCTTTGATGGGCGTAGGCTGTTGCTTTCGCTCTCTCCCTCTCTCTCTCTCACGCGCTTCCGGTAGAATTGTCCGTAAGGCCCATACAAGGAAATTCCGCCCCCGTTAACGTCAAAGGGGACGCATGATCGCAAAAAACTTGCCGAAACTTATGACTAACCGGAAGTAGTATTTTTGACAAAGAAATACTCCCATCAAACGTCCACCTTAACTTTTGAAACTTTGTCTATGTTAAGTATGGGATTCCAAGTCTTTAACAGTGTAAAAAGATCAGTATGCATGAAACAGCATTTCACCCCCCCTTTAAAATACCTGCATTTTCGAGAGACTCTGCTTCAGGGGATGTGAGATTGTCGGATTCAGGAGCATTAAGGGTGTGTGTATGTGTGTGTGTGTGTGTGTGTGTGTGTGTGTGTGTGTGTGTGTGTGTGTGTGTGTGTGTGTGTGTGTGTGTGTGTGTGTGTGTGTGTGTGTGTGTGTGTGTGTGTGTATTTATGCTATTGTGATTTTAAAGCAAATTGACCTCAGTTTAAAGGATGTGTAAATGCTTTACTGGAAATCTAGACAAAAATGCTTAAGATATATATAACATTATATATATTTACATATTATTATTTATAGTACACATTATATTCTTGCTATTGTTTATTATTATTGTTATTATTATTATTATTATTATTATTATTATTATTATTATTATATGTAGTACATATTATTATTATTATTATATTTATTAATATTATTATTATTATTATTATTTTTCAGTTGAGGACGTCTCAAAGTTTTGAAGTTTTGTCGGAATTAGCTCACCACTTGGGACAGATTTGTCCCCAAACGATCGTTAAATGAATCTGTCATGTACATTCATCAGGTATTCTTGTGTCACTGTTGGCCAAAGCCCAAAAGGATTGTGGGATTCTCTGTGTGTATTGTGTGTTCCTGTGATTGGTCTACAGATAATTACAGCGATCTAAACGTGATGATGTGGTGCACGTCTGATATCAGAGAAGTTGCACAGATGTGGACAAAGATTGCATTTTACCGCATGCAACAAAATGGCTAAATATATTATGTAAAATACTTTGTCCTCAAATCTCATAATTGGACATAATTGTGAACTATGAAGCATGTGCAATGTTAACTTCAAACCTGGAAGTTTGTGGAAGTGGAAGTTTGACTGTAGTTGAGTCGTGTTAAATGATGATCTTACAGTTTCTACAGAAACTACAGTTTTAAAAAAAAAAACCTGCTTTAGGCACACAGAAGCCCTGTTTACACCTGAGATTAAGATGCATTTTGGTTGATCGGATCACAAGTGGACAACACTAAATACAGGTGTACACAGGGTTTAATTTTTTTTTAGCTTGACCACTTTCGTTCATTTCTAGAGGTAGTTGAAAATACATTCAACCAGATTGCTTTCGTAGTTATTTCATGTTATCAATCAAACAAACAAACAAACAATCAATCGACCAATCAATCAATCATGTGTTCAAACAGTCACTAAAAACACTTTGTGTGTTTTTCCGTTTGAGTTTTGTGAGCTCATTTCATCCATTAGATTGAAAGATCTGAAAAAGTCATATAATACCCATAGACCCTCCCCTCCAATCAGGACAGAAGTGATTGAAAGTGGACAAAAGAGATGGATTAAAACACCAGGTATAAATGGGAATGTCTCCCTCGTATACTGCTGATCCGATCGACCAAAACACATCTTAATGCCAGGTGTAAGAGCAGCCAGAAACTCTGTTGAAGGAGCTGTCATCTGCTGCATGATGCTTTACTGCTGATGGATGTCTTTTCTTCTTTTCTTCCTTTGTTTTTGTGGGGTTTACTGCAGTACTGCTCTTCCATTTGTTCCTGAGAAAGAAAGTCAACACAGCAGCATTCACACATCAACAGGAAAACCCCTGAACTCAATAAAACATCATTTCACAGTCAGGGACAGCTGACCCTGTGCTGAATACATAAACCTCTCTGGAGGAAAAGAGAAAAGAGTAATATCTGTAGCGGTTGTGTCTGCGCACTGAGGGTTCAAACGCTCTCAGATCAGGTCAGATCAGACGGCCCACCTATTCAAAATAATTAAATCCTTTAATACTGAGTTTTTAAGTATTGTGATAACGGTAAAATCGATGGATGGATGGATGTATATATATGGATGGACGGGCGGGTGGGCGGATGGATGGATGGATGGATGAACTGACGAACGGGTGGCTGGATGGATGGATGGATGGATGGATGAACTGACGAACGGGTGGCTGGATGGATGGATGGCTGGATGGATGGATGGATGGATGGATGGATGGATGGATGGATGGACGGATGGACGGATGGACGGATGGATGGACGGACGGATGGACGGATGGACGGATGGATAGTTGTATGAATGGATGGACGGACGGGTGGCTGGATGGATGGATGGATGTATATATGTATGGATGGATGGATTGATAGACGGATGGATGGGTGGATGGATGGATGGATGGATGGATGAACTGACGAACGGGTGGCTGGCTGGCTGGATGGATGGATGGATGGATGGATGGATGGATGGATGGATGGATGGATGGATAGTTGTATGAATGGATGGACGGACGGACGGACGGGTGGCTGGCTGGATGGATGGATGTATATATGTATGGATGGATGGATTGACAGACGGATGGATGGGTGGATGGATGGATGGATGAACAGACGGATTGACGGACAGGTGGATGGATAGATGGGTGGATGGATGGATGGATGTAAAGATGGATGTATATAAATGGATGGATAGTTGGACAGACAGACGGATGGACGAACTGATGGATGGATGATGGATAGATAGATATTTACAGGTCCTTCTCAAAAAATTAACATATTGTGATAGTTATTTATTTCCATAATGTACACTCTAAAAAATGCTGGGTTAAAAACAACCCAAGTTGGGTTGAAAATGCACCAACCCAACAATTGAGTTGTTTTAACCCAGTGGTTGAGTTGTTTTAACCCAGTGGTTGAGTTGTTTTAACCCAGTGGTTGGGTTAAATGTTGCTTAAGACAACCCAATTGCTGGGTAAGAACAACTCAACCATAGGGTTAAAACAACCCAATTGTTGGGTCGGTGCATTTTCAACCCAACTTGGGTTGTTTTTAACCCAGCATTTTTTAGAGTGTAATGATAATATTAAACTTTCATATATTTTAGATTCATTGCACACCAACTGAAATATTTCAGGTCTTTTATTGTTTTAATACTGATGATTTTGGCATACAGCTCATGAAAACCCAAAATTCCTGTCTCAAAAAATTTGCATATCATGAAAAGGTTCTCTAAACGAGCTATTAACCTAATCATCTGAATCAACTAATTAACTCTAAACACCTGCAAAAGATTCCTGAGGCTTTTCAAAACTCCCAGCCTGGTTCATTACTCAAAACCGCAATCATGGGTAAGACTGCCGACCTGACTGCTGTCCAGAAGGCCATCACTGACACCCTCAAGCGAGAGGGTGAGACACAGAAAGACATTTCTGAACGAATAGGCTGTTCCCAGAGTGCTGTATCAAGGCACCTCAGTGGGAAGTCTGTGGGAAGGAAAAAGTGTGGCAAAAAACGCTGCACAACGAGAAGAGGTGAGCGGACCCTGAGGAAGATTGTGGAGAAGGACCGATTCCAGACCTTGGGGGACCTGCGGAAGCAGTGGACTGAGTCTGGAGTAGAAACATCCAGAGCCGCCGTGCACAGGCGTGTGCAGGAAATGGGCTACAGGTGCCGCATTCCCCAGGCCAAGACACTTTTGGGCTACAGAGAAGCAGCACTGGACTGTTGCTCAGTGGTCCAAAGTACTTTTTTTGGGATGAAAGCAAATTCTGCATGTCATTCGGAAATCAAGGTGCCAGAGTCTGGAGGAAGACTGGGGAGAAGGAAATGCCAAAATGCCTGAAGTCCAGTGTCAAGTACCCACAGTCAGTGATGGTCTGGGGTGCCATGTCAGCTGCTGGTGTTGGTCCACTGTGTTTAATCAAGGGCAGGGTCAATGCAGCTCGCTATCAGGAGATTTTGGAGCACTTCATGCGTCCATCTGCTGAAAAGCTTTATGGAGATGAAGATTTTGTTTTTCAGCACGACCTGGCACCTGCTCACAGTGCCAAAACCACTGGTAAATGGTTTACTGACCATGGTATTACTGTGCTCAATTGGCCTGCCAACTCTCCTGACCTGAACCCCAGAGAGAATCTGTGAGATATTGTGAAGAGAAAGTTGAGAGACGAGAGACCCAACACTCTGGATGAGCTTAAGGCCGCTATCGAAGCATCCTGGGCCTCCATAACACCTCAGCAGTACCACAGGCTGATCGCCTCCATGCCACGCCGCACTGAAGCAGTCATTTCTGCAAAAGGATTCCCCACCAAGTATTGAGTGCATAACTGAACATAATTATTTGAAGGTTGACTTTTTTTGTATTAAAAACACTTTTCTTTTATTGGTCGGATGAAATATGCTAATATTTTTAGATAGGAATTTTGGGTTTTCATGAGCTGTGTGCCAAAATCATCAGTATTAAAACAATAAAAGACCTGAAATATTTCAGGTGGTGTGCAATGAATCTAAAATATATGAAAGTTTAATTTTTATCATTACATTAAGGAAAATAATGAACTTTATCACAATATGCTAATTTTTTGAGAAGGACCTGTACATATTATGTATTGCACACTTAACTTCGCTAAAATATAGGCTTTTTTTTAAAATAAAACATAATAAGTCATCTCTGGATCTTACTGTGTCCTTTATTTTCAAGATGTATTTGTATTTTATAACATCTGGAAAATGCTGTATCTCTCTCTTTTATTGCTGTTTGCACTTAAGAGACTTTAATATTTTTTAGGATTGGAAAGACAGGCGTCTTCTTCGACAAAGAGATACAGAATGCTTTCTATTTCCTTCTTGGGGAAAAATCACAGATTATATATTTGTTTGATAAAACGGCTAGAATATTGAATGTTATGATGCATTTGCCATGTGAAAAACTCTTCAGGGCAGAAATAAAATCAGGGCTGAATGGGATGAAGGTGTTGAAGATTTAGAGTTATTTTTTAAATAATATTTACTGAGATTTTAAGATTTGATGAAACATTGAGAGGAGTTTATGGTCTCAGAACCGAATGTGATGGTAATTATTGGACCCATGATGGCACCTAAAGTGGAAATAATGATATGACTTGATGATTTATACACACTTTGTCTCGTTTACCAATATAAACTATAAATAAGTGAATCATTTGTCTTGTTGTCTAATAAAATATGATCCATGCATAAAAGATAAATAGATTTTTGTAAATAGATCTCATTAGTCTTTTTACTTCATACTCAAAAGTGTACTTTCACTCGATAAGTGCGTACTTTAATGTACGGTCTATAAAAATGTTATCAGTTAGAAGTCAGACCTGATTTAACTAGATTCTAACACAAATTATGTTAATTGCTCACTCTTACGTCAAGAAAACGGTTCAGTGCATTTCTATGTAGAACTCTAGGGTTCTTGACTACATTTTAACGATTTGACGTATGATCACACCGGTGTGATCAGTATTGGCTAATGCAATCTAACCTGATCGTTATAAAGGTGTTTAAACAACATAACACATCCACTTGCCCATATTTGACAATCGGAATATCAGATATTTCATGCTATAGGTAACAAATTTGTGAATTTTAACAAAAAGAAAAATTAAATAAAAGCAGATCACAGTCACACAGCATAATATAAAACCTTTTTCTTCTAAGAGTGCAGTTAAGTTCTAGATGAAAGTGTGCAATTAAAAATTCAGTGATTGTTCAGATTCTGTGTTGGTGGCGACTGATAAGAGATGTGTGTGTGTGTGTGTGCGTTTGGCTGGTGATGGTTAATGGCCACTGATAGTCTCTTATCTTTTGCCCATAATCCTCTTTTTTTTGCTCTCTGAGGCCCCTCGGCCGGCCTGACGATACTATCAGAGGTCTCAGCGGCACATGCACTCCAACTGTCTGTCTCCAATGATCACAAACTGATTCACTTCTGCAAGCGGAAGAGGGAAAACGTGTCCTTTTCAGTCTTGGTACCAAGACAAGATTTGAAAAAGTAATACCTGTTGATTGTTTGCTTTGTTTCCGAAACAGGGATTAGGGGGTGTTCACTCTTTGTTTCGCTTGGTTCGGTCCTAAAAAAACATTTAGTCCTGTTCTGCCTAGCGTTCACTTTGACATTTTAACACTGAACCTAAAGATACCGAAACTAAAGTCAGAGTGATTAGTTCACAACCTGATTGGTCGGCTTTTATTGCGTGTATTTCACCACGGAACTTACCGACATCCAAAACAATGCTGTGTGCCGGGCTAAATGTGCTGCTTGTATGTGCGTATCTACCCAGACCGTAATTAGTGTCGGCCCAGATCCGGCCCACATCTGGTACAAGTGGATTCAACGCGTACCAGATGTGAGCCAGATCTGAGCCGACACTGTGTTACTGTCTGTGTACGTATGATGGTATTTTGATGTGTAAAGTCGAAAACATTGTCAGGAATCACTCAGTCACACACACCAACAAAGGTCTGCTAAGAGAAGACATATTTCTGATCCCTGTACCGAACTGTGATGAGCAACTGTGTGTGAGTTTGTTGGTTGTATTGTCGAAGTTGGTGGCAATCAATCAATCAATGAATCAATCAATGAATCAATCAATGAATCAATCAATGAATCAATCAACATCACGACTATTGTGAGAAAAAACGGGTACACTTGAGCATTCTGTCCTTTTTTAGGGTCACATATTACTGGTTTTGGTTCGTTTATATGTCTTTGGTCCGAGTTGCCTTCATATTTCATTTGAACTGCACCAGAGTTGGTTTGGAAGCGGACCGAGACCCATCTTTTCAACGGTCTCGGTTTCCCGCTTGTTTGGTGCGCACCAGGGTTCAGATGGTAGAGTTAACACTTATTCAAATGAGCAGCACTAACAGAGCAATCGCACCAAGGTTCGTTTTAATCCAACCAAACATGAACACTCTTTTAATTGTTACAATGTTGCAATTTCTTCTTGGTTCAGTTTGCTTTCACAAGGCAACATTTCTAAATGGACCAAAACAGGTTAATAAGAGTCAAGTGCAAGTAAACTCAAACAGTTGTTCTGAAAATATGTTCATCCGACTAGGCATTTTACGTCATCTTTGCTTCAGGTTAACCCACAATTAATTCTCAGAGTTATTAGCAAAAAAACACACAACTTATGTACAGTAATATCTTATCACAAATTGTGATACAGCCTGGTCCTTAAAACTATTGGTTTGGATTTTCTCACCACAAGCAAACCGCTCCAGAGTTTGTTTTACAAGCGGGGCAAGACCACCTCGTTCAGGCGATATTTGAGCGATTGTTTTGGGTGCAGATCCAAGCACGATTGTCGTGTTTACATATGCCTAAAGCAGGGGTGTCCAAACTTGGTCCTAGAGGGCCACTGTCCTGTAGAGTTTAGCTCCAACTTGCTTCAACACAGGCATAAAACATTCATTTAATTTGCCTTTTTATCATATGAATTTACCTTTGAGTTTCTGTGTGTTTATAATATAATGATGAAACCGTAATGAAATGGTAAAATGTTGATGAAGTGAGCGCCACGCGTGCTTCTTTGTGTCCGCGTGATGAATTAAACCATGCGTCTGTGCCCTTCATTCACACAGAAACATGCAGAACACGCAGGATTTATATTTACATTGTCTTTTTGTGGTTTAATATTCACCGACACTAGTCTATATTGCGATTTACGTGCATTGACCTGCTTTTACATTGCATCTGGAAAGTATTCACAGCACTCCAAATTTTGTTGTTACGTCCTTATTCCTTGTTCCTAAATGGATTAAATTCATTATTTTCCTCAAAATTCTACAAATGTCCCATAATAACAACTTGAAATAAATTTGCTTGAATCTTTGCAAATTTATTTAAAAAAAATATTCAATTTAAAACAAAAATACATGTACATAAGTATTCACAGCCTTTGCTCAATACTTTATTGAAGCACCTTTGGTGCCAATAACAGCATCAAGTCTTTTTGAGTATGATGCTTCAAGCTTGGCTCAGCTATTGTTGGGCAGTTTCTCCCGTTCTTCTTCGCAGGACCTCTCGAGCTCCATCAGGTTGGATTGGGAGTGTCGGTGCACAGCCATCTTCAGATCTCCAGAGATGTTCAATCAGGTTCAAGTCTGAGCTCTGGCTGGGCCACTCAAGGACATTCACAGAGTTGTCCCGTAGCCACTCCTTTTTTATTGGCTGTGTTTAGGGTCGTTGTCCTGTTGGAAGATGAACCTTCGCCCCAGTCTGAGGTCCAGAGCGCTCTGGAGCAGGTTTTCATCAAGGATGTCTCTGTACATTGCTGCATTCATCTTTCCCTCGATCCTGACTCGTCTCCCAGTTCCTGCCGCTGAAAAACTTCCCCACAGCATGATGCTGCCACCACCACGCTTCACTGTAGGGATGGTATTGGCCAGGTGACGAGCGGTGCCTGGTTTCCTCCAGACATGACGCTTGCCATTCAGGCCAAAGAGTTCAATCTTTGTTTCATCAGACCAGAGAATTTAATTTCTCATGGTCTGAGAGTCCTTCAGAGGCCTTTTGGCAAACTCCAGACGGCCTTTTACTGAGGATACAGGCTTGATTGGTGGAGAACTGCAGAGATGGTTGTTCTTCTGGAAGGTTCTCCTCTCTCCACTGGGAAACGCTGGAGTCAGATTGGCCATTGGGTTCTCGGTCATCTCCATGATTAAGGCCCTTCTCCCCCAATCGCTCAGTTTGTATGGCGGCAGCTCTAGGAAGAGTCCTGGTGGTTCCAAACTTCTTCTGTTTACAGATAATCACTTTGCTCATTGGGACCTTCAATGCTGCAGAAATGTTTCTGTACCCTTCCTCAGATCTGTGCCTTGATAGAGTCCTGTCTCTGTGGTCTACAGACAATATCTTGGACTTCATGGCTTGGTTTGTGCTCTGACCTGCACTGTTAACTGTGGGACCTTATATAGACAGGTGTGTGCCTTTCCAAATCATGTCCAATCAACTGAATTTACCACAGGTGGACTCCAATCAAGCTGTAGAAACATCTCAAGGATGATCAGTGGAAACTGGAGCATCTGAGCTCAACTTTGAGTGTCATGGCAAAGGCTGTGAATACATGTGAATACAAAGGCTGTGAATACCTAATAATCCCCTAATAGATTTTGCAGAGATTTTAGACAAACTTTTTTCACATTATCCTTATGGGATATTGTTTTTAGAATGTTGAGGAAATGAATGAATTGAATCCATTTTGGAATAAGGTTGTAACATAGCTAAATGTGGAAAAAGTGAAGTGCTGTGAATACTTTCCGGATGCACTGTGTTTATTCTTAAAAATTTTGACCAATTACGGAAATCATAGGGATATTATAGCTTAAGCAAACACTGCTAATGAATTAGCACATGAACGGCCCTCAAAATTTGTGAAAATGGGTATTTTGTACCTGAATAATTTTCCCTCTAGAGGCTCTAAATGCGTTCCTGTAAATCTAAGGTATTTTGATTGAACTGTAGAGATCTGACAGCGCTGAAAGAAGCAATATGGTTTACATCACCTCCATTTGCATTTAATTGAATCATTGTGTGGAAATACAATGTAGAAGATCACGACAAAGCCACGCGGAGAGCAGGTGACTAATAGGCCTGTCAGGATATTCATAATTTTGTTATTTCTCAAATTCATTTCTCAGAATCCCATTTTACGTTCATTTGCGCTCCTCAAGCATCCACAGAGCTGTCAGGATGTGCATATCTTCCAATAGGAACTATCTATCTATCTATCTATCTATCTATCTATCTATCTATCTATCTATCTATCTATCTATCTATCTATCTATCTATCTGTCTGTCTGTCTGTCTGTCTGTCTGTCTGTCTGTCTGTCTGTCTGTCTGTCTGTCTGTCTGTCTGTCTGTCTGTCTGTCTGTCTGTCTATCTATCTATCTATCTATCTATCTATCTATCTATCTATCTATCTATCTATCTATCTATCTATCTATCTATCTATCTATCTGTCTGTCTGTCTGTCTGTCTGTCTGTCTGTCTGTCTGTCTGTCTGTCTGTCTGTCTGTCTGTCTGTCTGTCTGTCTGTCTGTCTGTCTGTCTGTCTGTCTGTCTGTCTGTCTATCCAGTTACCCATCCATCCATCCATCATCTATCTATCTATCTATCTATCTATCTATCTATCTATCTATCTATCTATCTATCTATCTATCTATCTGTCTGTCTGTCTGTCTGTCTGTCTGTCTGTCTGTCTGTCTGTCTGTCCGTCCGTCCGTCCGTCCGTCCGTCCGTCCGTCCGTCCGTCCGTCCGTCCGTCCGTCCGTCCGTCCGTCCGGTTGTCCATCCATCCATCAGGTTGTCCATCCATCCATCCATCCATCCAGTTCTGTGTAGTGTGTTGTCTGTTTAATATGCAGTACCTCTCTCTCTGAGGGTCATAGCAGCTTCTCTCTTCCACCCCTGTTCTTTTTTCCTCTCCTCCCCTTCCCTTTTTTTCATCACCTGAGGCAGTTAATCACAAACGCTAATTGCTGCTAATTACTTATTGTTGGCCCAGAAGCGAGTTTCCCCCAAGACCCTTTGCCAGTGAATACCCACAATCCCTTGCTGCTAGACGAGACCTTTCAGGTGACTAATGAACTAAGGAGCAGGATGTGAGTGAGGGAATCATTATTTATTGGTTTGTTTGTTTACTTGTGTACCATTAACCTTTGTGACAGCTCTTCTTGAGCTCTTCACATGACCGCACAGGCATCACTTGTTTATTATTTTTGTTTATGAACACACTCTCCTCTGCCATTACCGAAGCCCAGAGGATCAGCCTGTGTTCGGGAGTTTAGGTCAAACTGGTTTTGCTCAGATTTGTTTTTCAGATTCAATCTTTAAGACTGTCTACGTTTGGCAAGTACGCTGTGAAAAAACATAATAATGACAAAGAAAACTTGATTATTCTGTGTATTTGTTTTATTATTTAAAATTACCTTTTCACTATTCGTGTTCATACATTATACATTTTTCATGAACAAACTGTATCAATGCAACTTGTGTAGTATGATATTCTTTTATTTCTATTATATTTTTTGTAATTAGTGTAAATAGGCTGACACACACTGATTGGTCAGATGGCTCAGTCTGTTGTGTTTGATCTACTCTGCTCTGATTGGTCAGATGGCTCAGTCTGTTGTGATTGATCTACTCTGCTCTGATTGGTCAGATGGCTCAGTCTGTTGTGTTTGATCTACTCTGCTCTGATTGGTCAGATGACTCAGTCTGTTGTGTTTGATCTACTCTGCTCTGATTGGTCAGATGGCTCAGTCTGTTGTGTTTGATCTACTCTGCTCTGATTGGTCAGATGACTCAGTCTGTTGTGTTTGATCTACTCTGCTCTGATTGGTCAGATGACTCAGTCTGTTGTGTTTGATCTACTCTGCTCTGATTGGTCAGATGACTCAGTCTGTTGTGATTGATCTACTCTGCTCTGATTGGTCAGATGACTCAGTCTGTTGTGTTTGATCTACTCTGCTCTGATTGGTCAGATGGCTCAGTCTGTTGATATTGATCTACTCTGCTCTGATTGGTCAGATGACTCAGTCTGTTGTGATTGATCTACTGTGCTCTGATTGGTCAGATGGCTCAGTCTGTTGTGTTTGATCTACTCTGCTCTGATTGGTCAGATGGCTCAGTCTGTTGTGTTTGATCTACTCTGTTCTGATTGGTCAGATGGCTCAGTCTGTTGTGTTTGATCTACTCTGCTCGGATTGGTCAGATGACTCAGTCTGTTGTGTTTGATCTACTCTGCTCTGATTGGTCAGATGGCTCAGTCTGTTGTGTTTGATCTACTCTGCTCTGATTGGTCAGATGACTCAGTCTGTTGTGATTGATCTACTCTGCTCTGATTGGTCAGATGACTCAGTCTGTTGTGTTTGATCTACTCTGCTCTGATTGGTCAGATGACTCAGTCTGTTGTGTTTGATCTA
Organism: Pseudorasbora parva; assembly: GCF_024679245.1. Taxonomy (NCBI): domain Eukaryota; kingdom Metazoa; phylum Chordata; class Actinopteri; order Cypriniformes; family Gobionidae; genus Pseudorasbora; species Pseudorasbora parva. The sequence continues at coordinate 11,288,958 of NC_090173.1, read as the reverse complement.
ATCTGCTCTGATTGGTCAGATGGCTCAGTCTGTTGTGATTGATCTACTCTGCTCTGATTGGTCAGATGACTCAGTCTGTTGTGTTTGATCTACTCTGCTCTGATTGGTCAGATGACTCAGTCTGTTGTGTTTGATCTACTCTGCTCTGATTGGTCAGATGGCTCAGTCTGTTGTGTTTGATCTACTCTGCTCTGATTGGTCAGATGACTCAGTCTGTTGTGATTGATCTACTCTGCTCTGATTGGTCAGATGACTCAGTCTGTTGTGTTTGATCTACTCTGCTCTGATTGGTCAGATGGCTCAGTCTGTTGTGATTGATCTACTCTGCTCTGATTGGTCAGATGACTCAGTCTGTTGTGATTGATCTACTGTGCTCTGATTGGTCAGATGGCTCAGTCTGTTGTGTTTGATCTACTCTGCTCTGATTGGTCAGATGACTCAGTCTGTTGTGTTTGATCTACTCTGTTCTGATTGGTCAGATGGCTCAGTCTGTTGTGTTTGATCTACTCTGCTCTGATTGGTCAGATGACTCAGTCTGTTGTGATTGATCTACTCTGCTCTGATTGGTCAGATGACTCAGTCTGTTGTGTTTGATCTACTCTGCTCTGATTGGTCAGATGGCTCAGTCTGTGTTTGATCTACTCTTCTCTGATTGGTCAGATGACTCAGTCTGTTGTGATTGATCTACTCTGCTCTGATTGGTCAGATGACTCAGTCTGTTGTGATTGATCTACTCTGCTCTGATTGGTCAGATGACTCAGTCTGTTGTGTTTGATCTACTCTTCTCTGATAGGTCAGATGACTCAGTCTGTTGTGATTGATCTACTCTGCTCTGATTGGTCAAATGACTCAGTCTGTTGTGATTGATCTACTCTGCTCTGATTGGTCAGATGGCTCAGTCTGTTGTGATTGATCTACTCTGCTCTGATTGGTCAGATGGCTCAGTCTGTTGTGTTTGATCTACTCTGCTCTGATTGGTCAGATGACTCAGTCTGTTGTGTTTGATCTACTCTGCTCTGATTGGTCAGATGACTCAGTCTGTTGTGTTTGATCTACTCTGCTCTGATTGGTCAGATGGCTCAGTCTGTTGTGTTTGATCTACTCTGCTCTGATTGGTCAGATGGCTCAGTCTGTTGTGTTTGATCTACTCTGCTCTGATTGGTCAGATGACTCAGTCTGTTGTGTTTGATCTACTCTGCTCTGATTGGTCAGATGGCTCAGTCTGTTGTGTTTGATCTACTCTGCTCTGATTGGTCAGATGGCTCAGTCTGTTGTGTTTGATCTACTCTGCTCTGATTGGTCAGATGGCTCATTCTGTTGTGTTTGATCTACTCTGCTCTGATTGGTCAGATGGCTCAGTCTGTTGTGTTTGATCTACTCTGCTCTGATTGGTCAGATGGCTCAGTCTGTTGTGTTTGGTCTACTCTGCTCTGATTGGTCAGATGACTCAGTCTGTTGTGTTTGATCTACTCTGCTCTGATTGGTCAGATGGCTCAGTCTGTTGTGTTTGATCTACTCTGCTCTGATTGGTCAGATGGCTCAGTCTGTTGTGTTTGATCTACTCTGCTCTGATTGGTCAGATGACTCAGTCTGTTGTGTTTGATCTACTCTGCTCTGATTGGTCAGATGACTCAGTCTGTTGTGTTTGATCTACTCTGCTCTGATTGGTCAGATGACTCAGTCTGTTGTGTTTGATCTACTCTGCTCTGATTGGTCAGATGACTCAGTCTGTTGTGTTTGATCTACTCTGCTCTGATTGGTCAGATGGCTCAGTCTGTTGTGTTTGATCTACTCTGCTCTGATTGGTCAGATGACTCAGTCTGTTGTGATTGATCTACTCTCCTCTGATTGGTCAGATGGCTCAGTCTGTTGTGTTTGATCTACTCTGCTCGGATTGGTCAGATGACTCAGTCTGTTGTGTTTGATCTACTCTGCTCAGATTGGTCAGATGACTCAGTCTGTTGTGATTGATCTACTCTGCTCTGATTGGTCAGATGGCTCAGTCTGTTGTGATTGATCTACTCTGCTCTGATTGGTCAGATGGCTCAGTCTGTTGTGTTTGATCTACTCTGCTCTGATTGGTCAGATGGCTCAGTCTGTTGTGTTTGATCTACTCTGCTCTGATTGGTCATATGGCTCAGTCTGTTGTGTTTGATCTACTCTGCTCTGATTGGTCAGATGGCTCAGTCTGTTGTGTTTGATCTACTCTGCTCTGATTGGTCAGATGGCTCAGTCTGTTGTGTTTGATCTACTCTTCTCTGATAGGTCAGATGACTCAGTCTGTTGTGATTGATCTACTCTGCTCTGATTGGTCAGATGACTCAGTCTGTTGTGATTGATCTACTCTGCTCTGATTGGTCAAATGACTCAGTCTGTTGTGTTTGATCTACTCTGCTCTGATTGGTCAGATGACTCAGTCTGTTGTGTTTGATCTACTCTGCTCTGATTGGTCAGATGACTCAGTCTGTTGTGTTTGATCTACTCTGCTCTGATTGGTCAGATGACTCAGTCTGTTGTGTTTGATCTACTCTGCTCTGATTGGTCAGATGGCTCAGTCTGTTGTGTTTGATCTACTCTGCTCTGATTGGTCAGATGGCTCAGTCTGTTGTGTTTGATCTACTCTGCTCTGATTGGTCAGATGACTCAGTCTGTTGTGTTTGATCTACTCTGCTCTGATTGGTCAGATGGCTCAGTCTGTTGTGTTTGATCTACTCTGCTCTGATTGGTCAGATGGCTCAGTCTGTTGTGTTTGATCTACTCTGCTCTGATTGGTCAGATGACTCAGTCTGTTGTGTTTGATCTACTCTGCTCTGATTGGTCAGATGGCTCAGTCTGTTGTGTTTGATCTACTCTGCTCTGATTGGTCAGATGGCTCAGTCTGTTGTGTTTGATCTACTCTGCTCTGATTGGTCAGATGGCTCAGTCTGTTGTGTTTGATCTACTCTGCTCTGATTGGTCAGATGACTCAGTCTGTTGTGTTTGATCTACTCTGCTCTGATTGGTCAGATGACTCAGTCTGTTGTGTTTGATCTACTCTGCTCTGATTGGTCAGATGACTCAGTCTGTTGTGTTTGATCTACTCTGCTCTGATTGGTCAGATGGCTCAGTCTGTTGTGTTTGATCTACTCTGCTCTGATTGGTCAGATGGCTCAGTCTGTTGTGTTTGATCTACTCTGCTCTGATTGGTCAGATGGCTCAGTCTGTTGTGTTTGATCTACTCTGCTCTGATTGGTCAGATGGCTCAGTCTGTTGTGTTTGATCTACTCTGCTCTGATTGGTCAGATGACTCAGTCTGTTGTGTTTGATCTACTCTGCTCTGATTGGTCAGATGGCTCAGTCTGTTGTGTTTGATCTACTCTGCTCTGATTGGTCAGATGACTCAGTCTGTTGTGATTGATCTACTCTCCTCTGATTGGTCAGATGGCTCAGTCTGTTGTGTTTGATCTACTCTGCTCTGATTGGTCAGATGACTCAGTCTGTTGTGTTTGATCTAATCTGCTCTGATTGGTCAGATGACTCAGTCTGTTGTGATTGATCTACTCTGCTCTGATTGGTCAGATGACTCAGTCTGTTGTGTTTGATCTACTCTTCTCTGATAGGTCAGATGACTCAGTCTGTTGTGATTGATCTACTCTGCTCTGATTGGTCAAATGACTCAGTCTGTTGTGTTTGATCTACTCTGCTCTGATTGGTCAGATGACTCAGTCTGTTGTGTTTGATCTACTCTGCTCTGATTGGTCAAATGACTCAGTCTGTTGTGTTTGATCTACTCTGCTCTGATTGGTCAGATGACTCAGTCTGTTGTGTTTGATCTACTCTGCTCTGATTGGTCAAATGACTCAGTCTGTTGTGTTTGGTCTACTCTGCTCTGATTGGTCAGATGACAGTCTGTTGTGTTTGATCTACTCTGCTCTGATTGGTCAGATGACTCAGTCTGTTGTGATTGATCTACTCTGCTCTGATTGGTCAGATGGCTCAGTCTGTTGTGTTTGATCTACTCTGCTCTGATTGGTCAGATGGCTCAGTCTGTTGTGTTTGATCTACTCTGCTCTGATTGGTCAGATGACTCAGTCTGTTGTGTTTGGTCTACTCTGCTCTGATTGGTCAGATGACAGTCTGTTGTGTTTGATCTACTCTGCTCTGATTGGTCAGATGACTCAGTCTGTTGTGATTGATCTACTCTGCTCTGATTGGTCAGATGGCTCAGTCTGTTGTGTTTGGTCTACTCTGCTCTGATTGGTCAGATGACTCAGTCTGTTGTGTTTGATCTACTCTGCTCTGATTGGTCAGATGGCTCAGTCTGTTGTGTTTGATCTACTCTGCTCTGATTGGTCAGATGACTCAGTCTGTTGTGTTTGATCTACTCTGCTCTGATTGGTCAGATGGCTCAGTCTGTTGTGTTTGATCTACTCTGCTCTGATTGGTCAGATGGCTCAGTCTGTTGTGTTTGATCTACTCTGCTCTGATTGGTCAGATGACTCAGTCTGTTGTGTTTGATCTACTCTGCTCTGATTGGTCAGATGGCTCAGTCTGTTGTGTTTGATCTACTCTGCTCTGATTGGTCAGATGACTCAGTCTGTTGTGTTTGATCTACTCTGCTCTGATTGGTCAGATGACTCAGTCTGTTGTGTTTGATCTACTCTGCTCTGATTGGTCAGATGACTCAGTCTGTTGTGTTTGATCTACTCTGCTCTGATTGGTCAGATGACTCAGTCTGTTGTGTTTGATCTACTCTGCTCTGATTGGTCAGATGGCTCAGTCTGTTGTGTTTGATCTACTCTGCTCTGATTGGTCAGATGACTCAGTCTGTTGTGATTGATCTACTCTCCTCTGATTGGTCAGATGACCCAGTCTGTTGTGATTGATCTACTCTGCTCTGATTGGTCAGATGGCTCAGTCTGTTGTGTTTGATCTACTCTGCTCTGATTGGTCAGATGGCTCAGTCTGTTGTGATTGATCTACTCTGCTCTGATTGGTCAGATGGCTCAGTCTGTTGTGATTGGTCTACTCTGCTCTGATTGGTCAGATGACTCAGTCTGTTGTGATTGATCTACTCTGCTCTGATTGGTCAGATGACTCAGTCTGTTGTGATTGATCTACTCTGCTCTGATTGGTCAGATGACTCAGTCTGTTGTGTTTGATCTACTCTGCTCTGATTGGTCAGATGGCTCAGTCTGTTGTGTTTGATCTACTCTGCTCTGATTGGTCAGATGGCTCAGTCTGTTGTGTTTGATCTACTCTGCTCTGATTGGTCATATGACTCAGTCTGTTGTGTTTGATCTACTCTGCTCTGATTGGTCAGATGGCTCAGTCTGTTTTGTTTGATCTACTCTGCTCTGATTGGTCAGATGACTCAGTCTGTTGTGATTGATCTGCTCTGATTGGTCAGATGGCTCAGTCTGTTGTGTTTGATCTACTCTGCTCTGATTGGTCAGATGGCTCAGTCTGTTGTGTTTGATCTACTCTGCTCTACAATCTCAATCTGAATTTCAGCTCTGTATCTTCCTCAGTGCTAAATACACAGTGATACAAACAGTGACACTATTTTGTCAGTTTTACAGTATCCATATCAGTGTGAGTCTTCCTTCTTTTTAAAATGGATAAAAGTGGATTCGCTGAGAGTCTTCTTGACATGTCAACAACACAAACCAATATCTTCCAGTCTTCCAGACCAAATTGTTTGAGGTTCAGAGTAGATGTTAAGGGTGCTCTGGCCTGTAATAGCTTTATATGGTTAGACTGGTGGTCTAAAGGCTGATCAGATGAGCCAATCAAGTCCTGTTTACCTCTTGGAAGTTTGGGGATTATTTTGATGCCTGAGTTGGGCAGTCCAAAAAGGTTTTCTACATTATCTACATTGCCTTGTCATTGAAGTAGTGCATGTTTACATAAATGTGCATTGTGTGTTTTAAACAATGTGAAAATAGCCTGTATTTGACTGAATATCCCCCTGTGCATGCCACTGTTGTGAAGCCGGCCTCCGCTACTGGTGGCCGGTGTGTTAAAATTAAACGCTACATGAGTCTGAACAACACAAACTAGCGCTAGCAGGTCGTTAGCGTGGTCCCGCCATAGCCATTAACCAGGACAGAGGCCATCGCTTTCTAGACGCCGTGTTACGGCTGACTGCGTTTTCTCCGTGGAATTCTGCCTCAATTCGTTCCATTTGCTTTCATTAGTGTCACATTGATTGATTTATGTCCTGATTTGTCTCATTAACCAGAGACACTTATAAATCTCTGTGTGGGGAAAAAAATTAACAATAGAGCAAAAGGTCTTTGAAAGAGAGAAAGTTTATTAAACATTAAGTGAGATCCAAACAGCACCTAAAAAAGATAGATGATATTGACGTGGTCTACCAGCGGACCTTGTCAACAGTGACTCTATAAATCATTTCTGCCGTCATAGAATCGCATGAACTGATTTCATATCGTACCAGGTGCAAACAGAGACTTCCAATGAATGGCAAAGTTCATCAGCTCACGTGGACGCTAAATAAAAAAACATAATCACACCTGCTTTTCACAAGCTTAATACGCACAGTAAAAAACCCTTATGACTGGTTTTGTGGACCAGGGTCACATATACAAAGAGTAGCCTAAAAAACATAATCCATTAAAATATATATATTGTTTTAAAAATCTTATACTCAAACTCAAACAAGTGGCAAAAACATGAATAATGGACTCCACTAGACCCCCTGAAGGTGTGCTGTGGTATCTGGCACCAAGATGTTAGCAGCAAATCCTTTAAGTGCTGTAAATTGCGAGGTGGGGCCTCCATGGATCGGACTTAATTTGTTCAGCACATCCAACAGATGCTCGATTGGATTGAGATCTGGGAAATTTGGAGGCCAAGTCAACACCTCAAACTCGTTGTGCTCCTCAAACCATTTCTGAACCATTAGTGTTTTGTGGCAGGAGCATTATCCTGCTGAAAGAGCCACAGCCACCAGGGAATATCGTTTTAATGAAAGGGTGAACATGGTCTCAGCAATGCTTAGGTAGGAGGTACGCAGGGCTGGACTGGGGCTAAAATTCGGCCATGGCAAACCCAGCCCATCCGGCCCATGAGTTCCCCGTGAATGTTTTTGCTGGGGTTGGGGCCTTAAATTGGAGTAAATAAATAAAACTAGGACAAGGACAAATAACGATAGATATTATCGAATTTGCTGCATATGCAGATAAACTTAATATTGCTTTTTTGTCACACAGAAATGCCCTTGACAGTAAAGCACTGATGATTTTGAGCTAGGATGCAGTAAAGTAAATTTACTGCTTTCAAATGCTGTCATCATTTACCCACTCTCGTGTTGTTTCTAAACCCGTATGACTTCTGTGAAACACAAAAGAAGATGTTTTGAAGAATGTTGGCAACTGAGCCATTTTGTTTAGGCTACCATTTGAATATTGTATGAACACGGAAAACAGACTCAAATTATTTTATTTGATGTTACACAGAAAGATCACATTTTTGGGTTGAACTTCCCCTTTAAAAACAGTCATATTTTTCAAGAGTTAACACAATTTAAAGGTCCACTATGTAGGATTTTTTCAGTAAAATATCCAAAAGCCACTAGGCCAGTGTTATATATTTTGTTCAGTTGAGTTCCTACAATATCCCAAATGTTTCCAACTATTTGTAAATTGTGAGAAAATTGCTATTTTAACCGAGGACCGGGACGTGTCAGCATAGCGTTTGAGGGAGTCGCCTGTCAATCGCGTCATATCTGCGCTACCCTCGGTTTTATTCTGGAGAAGCGCTTTTCTCTCAGCAGTGTGAACATGTCACACCAGCGCCGAGCGAACGCACAGAGGAACATCATAACATAATTTTAAACACACTTAAATGTATCTAATATGATAAACAGAGCTGCTTTACCTTATAATCATCAAGACCGGAAGTGCGAGCGCCCGGCGACTGTGTCCCGTCCTGTCATAATAAAAGTCTAGGTGCTCGCGAGCCGTGTGTTTGTGTAATGGGTGTTTGCGAGCCGGGTGTTTCGGCGTTGTCAGGGGTCAGCATGGGCACCCTGACTGGTCTGCAGCTATGCCGCCCCATAAGTATGGAGCTATTTCAGTCTCATTAAAGATAAATGCACACACAGGATACACAAATGCACACACATGATTCATAAATGCACACACAGGATACACAAATGCACAGAAAAATTCACAAATGCACACACAAAATTTAAAAAGCACAGAAGATTCACAAATGCATACAAAATTCATAAATGCACACAAAATTCATAAATGCACACAAAATTCATAAATACACACAAAATTCATAAATACACACAAAATTAAGAAATGCAAAGAAAATTTACAAATGCGCTCAAGATTCAGAAATGCACAGGGCAAGATTCAAAATTGTATTTCTGATGCACACACAAATATATCTCGATTTACAAACTGCTCGCGGTCTGTGAACTTCACTGCATTTGTGTGTGAATTTTGAGACTCCCCTGACTTGGCTCGACACACAAATGCCCTTTTTAAACAGGGAATGATCAGCAGCCAATCAGATATCACCCTCGTTTTAGCCAATCACAAGAACGCACCCCACATGGGGGATTGTTCATTTATAAGCCAATCACATGAACACAGGTGCTGCGAGCGCTGCGGAGTTCTGTCTGTCTGTCTTTCAGTCAGTTGAGAATTGAGACCTGAAGACAGGTACCTGCTACCTCGGCTTGGGGCGACAGACTCGCTAGCTTATGTTGAATGTTGCACAATTACATTACATACGGTTAACATTAACAATTAAACATCTCATAACAAGGAGATAACTAGCTTAACACGTTAAGTTATACTTACCGCTCCCCTGTCGTTGCCAGAAGCCATGTCTTCAGGTCTCAATTCTCAACTGACTGACAGACAGACAGACAGAACTCCGCAGCGCTCGCAGCACCTGTGTTCATGTGATTGGCTTATAAATGAACAATCCCCCATGTGGGGTGCGTTCTTGTGATTGGCTAAAACGAGGGTGATATCTGATTGGCTGCTGATCATTCCCTGTTTAAAAAGGGCATTTGTGTGTCGAGCCAAGTCAGGGGAGTCTCAAAATTCACACACAAATGCAGTGAAGTTCACAGACCGCGAGCAGTTTGTAAATCGAGATATATTTGTGTGTGCATCAGAAATACAATTTTGAATCTTGCCCTGTGCATTTCTGAATCTTGAGCGCATTAGTAAACTTTCTTTGCATTTCTTAATTTTGTGTGTATTTATGAATTTTGTGTGCATTTATGAATTTTGTATGCATTTGTGAATCTTCTGTGCTTTTTAAATTTTGTGTGTGCATTTGTGAATTTTTTTGTGCATTTGTGTATCCTGTGTGTGCATATGTGAATATATGCATATGTGTGTGTATTTATCTTTAATGAGACTGAAATAGCTCCATACATAAGCAACAAACTGAGATGCTCTGTGTATTCTGACGCCTTTCTATCAGAACCAGCATTAACTTCTTGAGCAGTTTGAGCTCCAGTAGCTCGTCTGTTTGATCGGCCCACGCGGGCCAGCCTTCGCTCCACACGTGCATCAATGAGCCTTGGCCGCCCATGACCCTGTGGCCGGTTCTCCACTGCTCCTCTTGGAGCACTTTTGATAGATACTGACCACTGCAGACCGGGAACAGCCCACAAGAGCTGCAGTTTTGGAGATGCTCTGACCCAGTTGTCTAGCCGTCACAATTTGGCCCTTATCAAACTCGCTCAAATCCTTACGCTTGCCCATTATTCCTGCTTCTCACACATCAACTTTGAGAACAAAATGTTCACTTGCTGCCTAATATATCAGGTGCCATGCTGAAGAGATAGTCAGTGTTATTCACCTGTCAGTGCTCATAATGCCCGATTAGTGTATAAATTACTCACAAAAACATACAAATTAAAGTAAATGTCACAACAGAATATGTTTTATGATGTGTAATGTTCAATCAAGCTGTAATTGTGTATATGATTTAATTGCACTGTAGGTTTCATAAAACATCACACCTGTTTCTGATGTCAGACTTCCAGTTGGAAAAATACATGAAAATATACATTATTATATTTTTAAACTAAAAAACTGTGTTCACACTGTAAAAAAATATTTAGAAAATAAGTGAACTGGTTGCCTTAAAATTTTGAGTTCATTGAAATAAAAAAATTGAGTTAATACAATGAACATTTTTTGAGATCTGACAATTTTTATTAAAATATTATTAAAAGATTTTGTAAGTATATTGGGTAATTGTGTGTGTTTTATTTGTGATGACGCAGCCAAATTGTGCTATTTTCATGATTTATCACATTTTTTATGTGGTTCAGATACAATAATATTTTGAGTTTCTATTTATTAAACAAATTTCCTTCATTGTATCAACTCAAATTTTTAATTTAATAAACTCAAAATGTTAAGGCAACCAGGCTACTTAATTTTTAAAGTTAAACCAACAAAAATATTTTACAGTGCATGCTCCCTTAATTTTAAGTTTAGTCAACTCAAATATCCAAGCTGTCAATTCACAACTTCAGTTTTCAACTTGACTTAACTTAAAATTTTAAGGCAGCACCAACACTTATGTTTTATAAGTTGAAACAATTTTTTACAGTGTTTAATAATCTAATCAAATTATGTAAATAATAACCAAACTAATTATAGCTGTAACATTTTTATCACAATTTCCAGTGTATATAAAATATAGATTATATTAGATAATTTGCTAAACTTTTCATTTCTGTTGTATAACCTTTTTAAAGTCTGTTTTAATTGCTATGCATTATCAGCGCTAACTCACTAAAGAAACTTGAATATGAACAATTTGTGAGTAATTTTTTCAGGAGTGAAATGAAGCCCGTCAGTCATGATGTGACTGGCATCATCAAGGTCAGGCTGTATAACTTTAGCAGCCCAGTATTTCAGTATCGCTCTCTCTCACACACACACACACACACACGGTCAGTGAAAGAGACGTGTGTGAACCATGTCTGCGCTCTTTCTTTTGTCTAAGGGCTTTAATAAGATGTTTGGCATTCATAGATCCTCTGTGCCGTCTTTTAATCGCGGCATTCAGGAGAGCGAAGGTCGTGCTTTTATATTGCCTTCATTAATTCCCTTTCAACCTGTCTCCGGAATGAATAGCATGTTTTTTTAACCTTAAAATGTAATGTCTACTCACATAGTATTTGACCTCCTTGATACGGAAGTGGCTCCGGAGAATGAAAAGCCTCAGCAGGAGGCATTTCGTGAAATAATCATCAAGTAACGGAATGAACACAAAGGAAATAAAATTGCCCACGTTTAATTTGAAAAGGATTTTCTCTGCTCATTTAAAGCTGCTATTGTGGCACAAACAGGCTTTACGACGTGCCAAATAGCGGCTTTGTTTGGGAAGGAATCATGTGAAGGTTTTGCCCATGTGTGGATATTTGAGCATTGTCCCAATCTGGCCCCCGCTGCGATGCGAAAACGTGTCTATATTCAGGAATCAGTGGGTGTCCGGAGAACCGGCCTAATGTGAATAGATGCTTTGCAGGTGCGCTGGGACTTTCAGGATCAGAGATGCTAATAAGCCTGGATGTGGCCAAAAATCTCTTCACAAAACCCTCCAGAAGTTCAAAACAAAAGATGCAAAACAAGGTTTGCTAAATGAATTAATAGCGGTCATGCTGTCTTAAAGCAACAGCTCAACCAGAATGAAGAATGAAACCTTTGACATCTGTTTTATATTACACAACGGATTCCCTTTCCATCCATCATTCTATCATTTTATCTGGCTGTCCATCCACCCATTGTTCTTTAATTTTATGTCTGTCTGTCTGTCTGTCCATCCATCATTGTTTCATTTTATGTCTGTCCATCCATCCATCCATCCATCCATCCATCCATCCATCCATCCATCCATCCATCCATCCATCCATCGTTCTTTAATTTTATATGTCTGTCTATCCATCCATCCATCATTCATTTTATCTGTCTGTCTGTCTATCCATCCATCCATTATTCTATTATCTATCTATATTTTGTTTGTTTGTTCATAAAATCTATCCATTCATCCTATGTTCATTTGTTCTTTCTATCTATCATTCATTCGTTCATTTGCTCGCCATGCTTTCATTTTATGTCTGTCTAACTGTCCGTCCATCCATCCATCCATCCATCCATCCATCCATCCATCCATCCATCCATCCATCCATCCATCCATCCATCCATCCATCCATCCATCCATCCATCCATCCATCCATCCATCCATCCATCCTTAATTTTATCTATCTATCTATCTATCTATCTATCTATCTATCTATCTATCTATCTATCTATCTATCTATCTATCTGTCTGTCTGTCTGTCTGTCTGTCTGTCTGTCTGTCTGTCTGTCTGTCTGTCTGTCTGTCTGTCTGTCTGTCTATCTATCTATCTATCTATCTATCTATCTATCTATCTATCTATCTATCTATCTATCTATCTATCTATCTATCTATCTATCTATCTATCTATCTATCTATCTATCTATCTATCTATCCAACAGTATCAATTGATCGATTGATCCATCCATCCATCATTTTATTTATTTATTTGTCTGTCTATCTATCGTTTGTTCATTGCATCCATCCATCCATCCATCCATCCATCCATCCATCCATCCATCCATCCATCCATCCATCCATCCATCCATCCGTTATTTGTTTTATCTATCTATCTATCTATCCATCCATCCATCCATCCATCCATCCATCCATCCATCCATCCATCGTTTGTTTATTTGTTTGCTTTTCCATCCATCCATCCATCCATCCATCCATCCATCCATCCATCCATCCATCCATCCATCCATCCATCCATCCATCCATCCATCCATCCATCCATCCATCCATCCATCCATCCATCCATCCATCCATCCATCTATCAAGGCATCAACATGCTGTTTTGGACTGGGATAGCCACAGGGTGCGATTATTTTCCCCTTTTAAGATGAAACTTCTCTCGTTCAGGCAACAGTAGGCATCTGGACTTCACAGATTTCATAATGCAAACTTTCTGTTGTCTCTAATCTCTTTTCTGGTCACTGTAAGGCCGCTCCAGTGAGTGTGCTGTGAAGTCTCAGCTGGAGTTGTGTTGATTCATTAATGAATCTAACAGCAGACGTGGTTTGCAGGGCCCCTGACGGGTCTGTCCGGGCTCCTCCTGACATCTGCTGGCAGCATCGAGTCCTCTGGGCTCCGGGAGGCGCTTTCTACCACACTCTGAAGTTAAGTGGATGTCTTAAGGTAATTTAAAAGCGGTAGGAAGCTTTGGCTAATTACTGCTTCCCCTGATCTGTAATGAAAGCAGAGCAGCGTGAACACACGCTCCGCTAGCACGACAGTCGATAGCCTATAGCCGCGCAGCACCAGACCCGGCCTGAGCCTCTGCTGTGGGAAACAACTACTCACCTGTTTCTCAGACGGATTCCTCGGCCAACATCTGAGCTCCAGTAATTAGGCCAGGACGTCACATGGGTGTTACTTCAGTTATGGACACTTAAGTAAATACGCATTTTTAAACGACAATAATCTGATGGATGGATGGATGGATGGATGGATGGATGGATGGATGGATGGATGGATGGATGGATGGATGGATGGATGGATGGATGAAAGGATGGATGGATGGATGCTATGGAGGGATTTTTCAGTCAGATTATAAACTAAAAGTCTAAAACTAAAAGTCTTAAACCAAAACTTAAAATCTAAATTTGAAACTTAAAGTCCAAGTCAAAAATGAATTTGGTATTTAGGATAGGGCATTTGGTATTTAGGATAGGGCATTTTCTATTTAGGATTGGGCATTTTCTATTTAGGGTTGGGCATTTGGTCATTTAGCCATTTAGGATTGAGGATTGGGGATTTGGGGATTTAGGATTGGGAATTTGGTATTTAGGATTGGGCATTTAATCATTTAGCCATTTAGGATTGAGGATTGGGGATTTAGGATTGGGCATTTGAGGATTGAGGATTGGGGAGTGTATGCAAATTAGGAGGCGTGGCCCAAATACTGGAGGCTGGGTTTGAAATGGCTGGTGCGCAGATGCATCTTATGGACAGCAGAGGGAGCTCCCAGTGCTAAGGAGCACACTTTAATGAAACCAAACGGAGCGAGTGAGCGGCTTGAGCGAGGACTGTGCGATAACTTCAACTTAATGACAGCTTTGTAACATTTGTGGCCTCAAACACAAAGTCACCAGTGAAAGGAGTGCTATCGGTCTGACGACGAGAAAGCAGCAGACAGTGCAGCAGGTAAGATGCTAACATTAGCTACTAATTATATAAGCTGATATTGCTAATATGCTTTAGTAGGGAATTATTATATTGGGACATGCTGCCTTGTTTTTTTAAACTGCGGTTAACCCCTCTGACATTAGTAGATACACTCCTTTCCCATTGCCACTAGATGGTCTTGTTTATGTTTTTTTCTTTTTTGCTATATAGCCTATATACATTTTATTAAGATTGTGAGAGAAAAGAAATTAGGCTTGTTCGACTTGAACGCTGCACACTGCAAGACCTATCGGTTTATGACATCAAAGTACTGCGATGCAAAAGCATAAGGAGCGTCTACTCTCTTTGATGTCATATGTTGTGTGCGTATGTATGTATATGTATGTGTGTGTGTGTGTATATATATATATATAAACAAGGTTAGGAAAGCAATCATGAAGGCCAGTGACGATGTAACAGCAGGGTTTTTGTGCAGTGTAAAAAGGACCGCAATATATTGCTATATTATGCTCTGACTGACATCGTCTTAACGTATACATACATACACACACAACATATGACATCAAAGAGAGTAGACGCTCCTTATGCTTTTGCATCGCAGTACTTTGATGTCATAAACCGATAGGTCTTGCAGTGTGCAGCGTTCAAGTCGAACAAGCCTAATTTCTTTTCTCTCACAATCTTAATAAAATGTATATAGGCTATAGCAAAAAAGAAAAAAACATAAACAAGACCATCTAGTGGCAATGGGAAAGGAGTGTATCTACTAATGTCAGAGGGGTTAACCGCAGTTTAAAAAACAAGGCAGCATGTCCCAATATAATAATTCCCTACTAAAGCATATTAGCAATATCAGCTTATATAATTAGTAGCTAATGTTAGCATCTTACCTGCTGCACTGTCTGCTGCTTTCTCGTCGTCAGACCGATAGCACTCCTTTCACTGGTGACTTTGTGTTTGAGGCCACAAATGTTACAAAGCTGTCATTAAGTTGAAGTTATCGCACAGTCCTCGCTCAAGCCGCTCACTCGCTCCGTTTGGTTTCATTAAAGTGTGCTCCTTAGCACTGGGAGCTCCCTCTGCTGTCCATAAGATGCATCTGCGCACCAGCCATTTCAAACCCAGCCTCCAGTATTTGGGCCACGCCTCCTAATTTGCATACACTCCCCAATCCTCAATCCTCAAATGCCCAATCCTAAATCCCCAATCCACAATCCTAAATGGCTAAATGATTAAATGCCCAATCCTAAATCCCCAAATCCCCAATCCTCAATCCTAAATGGCTAAATGACCAAATGCCCAACCCTAAATAGAAAATGCCCAATCCTAAATAGAAAATGCCCTATCCTAAATACCAAATGCCCAATCCTAAATACCAAATTCATTTTCGACTTGGACTTTAAGTTTCAAATTTAATTTTAAGTTTTGGTTTAAGACTTTTAGTTTTAGACTTTTAGTTTATAATCTGACTGAAAAATCCCTCCATAGGATGCATGGATGCATGGATGGATGCATGGATGGATGCATGGATGGATGCATGGATGGATGCATGGATGGATGCATGGATGCATGGATGGATGCATGGATGGATGCATGGATGGATGCATGGATGCATGGATGGATGGATGGATGGATGGATGGATGGATGGACCGATCGATCGATTTGTTCGATTTGATCGATTGATCATTTGATAGTGTTGGATGATAGATAGATAGATAGATAGATAGATAGATAGATAGATAGATAGATAGATAGATAGATAGATAGATAGATAGATAGATAGATAGATAGATAGATAGATAGATAGATAGATAGATAGATAGATTACTGCAATTTTAAATATAATTTAAAATTAGACGGATTCCTCGGCCAACATCTTATATTTATTATTTTAAATATAATTTAAAATTAGGTATAAATAAACATAAACCATTTAAATGTATATTGTGTGAAAAATTACAACCAACAATTGATGACGTTTTCTAAAAAGTTTCTTTATGGCAAAAACAAGAAAAGAAAAAAATCAAGGTAAATTAATTTGCAAACTGAATATTTGTATTTTCCCGTCATTTCTAGTGTGATTTATTTTATGAAAAATACCATAAAGTCATTAATATTGTGAAATATTATTACAATTTACAATGCTTGTTTTCTATGTGAATATATGTTAAAGTGTAATGTATTATATCATAGCTATCAAAATCCGCAACCCAGTGTTCTGTATTTTGCGTACGTGAGTTTTTGTTATAGATGGCTATAAAAAAATAAAAATAAAATGGTGTACTGTGCTAATTAATTGAGATTTCTTACAGCTCTTACAGGTTGTTGGCCTTGTCTGTTTCGTTGCTTCTATTGCTCTACCCTTTTTTGTAAGTCGCTTTGGATAAAAGCGTCTGCTAAATGATATAAATGTTAAATGTAAATGTATTCCTGTGATCAAAGCTGTATTTATCATCATTCCTCCAGTCTTCAGTGTCACATGATCCTTCAGAAATCATTCTGATATGAGGATTTGATAATCAAGAAACATTTATGATTATTATCAGTGTTGGAAACAGTTGTGCTGCTTCAGGATTCTTTGCTGAATAGGCCGTAACCATGTCTCAGACATTGATGGGGACCAAAGTTTTGTTGTTGTTGTTTTTGTGTGGGGAAGGAAGGGAGTAGGGAGGTATTGGTCTTATTGGTTTATTTAAAGGAATTCAATTCTTAAAGGATTACAGGACATTTAAGGAAATAAAAATATATCAATAAGAACGGTAAACCTTCCAGTTCTATTGTACAAGTGAAGTAAGCTATTTGTTAGTAAAACATGCACACAATTTTATGTTCGTCTGCCTAATATGTAAAAATGCAAAATGCTTCTTGTCACGTCAAATTCAATTTGTCCATTTCTAATTATTCGGGGGGACTTGTGTCTCCCCCTCAGTGGGGCTGAAGAAAAAGTAGCAATTATTTGATATAGAAATCTTTAGTAACATTATAAATGTCTTTACTGTCACTTTTGACCAGTTTAATCCATTGTTGTTCATGAATAAAAGTTTCTGTTAGTACACGCGCGCACACACACACACACACACACATACACACACGTTGGTCTATGTGGTTTACAGGGACTCTCCATAGGCGTAATGGTTTTTATACTGTACAAACTGTATTTTCTATCCCCTTACACTGCCCCTAAACCTACCCATCACAGGAAACATTCTGCATTTTTACTTTCTCAAAAAAACATCATTTAGTATGTTTTTAAGGCCATTTGAATTATAAGGACATTTGATATGTCCTCATAAACCACATTTATAGTGTAATACCAGTGTAATACCCATGTGGTTATACAAATTTGTGTCCTCATAAACCACATAAACAGGCTCACACACACACACACACACACACACACACACACACACACACACACACACACACACACGTTTGTTTTTGTGAAATGTGGGGACATTCCATAGGCGTAATAGTTTTTATACTGTACTAAACGTATTTTCTCTCCCCCTACACTGCCCCTACCCAACACACACGCACACGCACACGCACACGCACACGCACACGCACACACAGGAAACATTCTGCATTTTTACTTTCTCATAAAACCTCCTCCTGTGTGATTTATAAGCCTTTTGTAAAGTGGGGCCATGGGTAATGTCCTCATATTTCACCCTCTCCTGTAATACCTGTGTCAGACCCATGGCATTATACACATTTGTGTCCTGATTTGTCACAAAAACAAAAAAAATGGAAAGAAAGTGCCAATAGTTTGAGGAACTCCCACATTCGAGGCTGATCTCGTGCTAATGGTGTGACAGTGGTCAGATCTCTCCGTGCAAGCCGGGATTTGAGGGAAAAACCTCATCTGCAGCTGCTCGAATGAGCATGGAGTAATTACGGGGCTTTTAACGTGGGCGGCGGTGAGATTGGACAGGTAATATCGGAGCAGCCGAGCAGCGCCGAGCTCCTGATGCATGTAATCAGCTATTTGAGAGTATAACTCACGCCCATGCCCGGATCCACACACTCTCATTGATTATTATCATCAGTTCTGAGCGTAATAAATTACCGAAGCACAATTAGAAGTCAAGCGAATGAATCATTGGATTGGAGGGTTAAGCAAATTAAGAGCTTTAATGAGGCGTAAACATTAGCCCTGTTAGAGAAGCGCATTACGGCGAGCGACGATCCTTTATAACATCATAAAAGTAATTAATGGACTGCGGTGGAGAAGAGAAGAGCCACGGGAGAGATGGAGGACGCTGTCAGGAGTCGTCTATAGATGGAAACAATACATTCAGATTAACACGAGTCCAGCTCATAATTTACTGCCGTACTCGGGGAGTAATTGAACAGACGAGCGGAGCATAAAAGACTTCATGTGAGGGAAAGTCTCGTTGACCTCGGGATGAGTGCGATGTGGAAAGGTCAAGGACAAACAGAGAACGAGAAGCTGTGCAGGATTTATCATAATACATTGTAAATCATGCACCCTTAAATTCATGAATGTTTCGCCAGGCATTCTTACACATTCGGGTCTTTAGTGACCCGGATCTATATCTAACACGGATGGATTGCCTGTCGCGATAATATATAAAACTCTCCTGATATTAGAGTAACACTTACAGAAGAATAATATTAAGCATATTTTGTAACTTTTGGAGTTTGTAAGGGTTCAGTTTGAGCAGATGTTTTATCTCATCATCACTGTCCTCGTCAGAGCTCGTTTCAGTTCATTCAGCATCTGCCTCATATTCACCATCTCAAACATATTCTCAAAACATCTTCAAAATCAATATTTTGATCTCTGACAGCTTCAGCAGATCCAGCATCAAGTGACAATAATATCTGATTGAGTTCAGTTCTTGCTCTGCAATAAATCTGAGCCATTTCAGGTTTTGCTGATGATTCTTCCTATTCTTTTGATTACTGCCTGCGGTGACTACGAGTGAATGTAAATTTCGTTCATAATGGTCTTAAAAAGGTCTTAAAGTCTTAAAGGGTCATGAAACCCCCCTGCTGCAGCGGTGTTTTTTCACACCTTCGATTTGAAAAAGCTTGTTAAAAGGGGAGTGGTCGACTGTGAAAAGGTGGGATTGTATTGTGTGGAAAAAGGGAATGGTTTGCATAAATAGGGGAGTGTCAGTAGGTGCATTAAGATTAGAGATATAGCAGCAGTTACAGCGGTTCTGAGACATGTTCTTGGTTCACGTTGGCATAGTTTACCACAGTGAGATTAAATGAGGGATGAGTACAGCGAATGAGAGAGCTATGAGTGGCGTGCAGCAGAGATCGCAAATCATTCAGCTCTTCAAAGTTCAAACCAGCATAATTCAGTGAGAAATGAAAATAAATGTTATTCTGCAGGACGAAATATTTTGCAAACGTGATAAAACTATATTTGTCCAAATATGCACGCTGTTTGGCAAGATGAACAACGCGCCGACGTGATAAGAGAACGTGAACCACCCAAGATCGGGGTAAAAGCGAAGGGGTTTGAGGCTTCATAGTCTCGACCGCGCATCTGAAGCAGAGCGACGCGCGCTGGGTTGCCGTGACGATCCGCGCTGTCTATCACTCGGCAGCTAAATCTATATTTGTCCAAATATGCACACTGTTTCACTAAGAGCCCGAACACATGCGGTTTAGTGCATGGCTGTGACCACAAATAAAACGGAGAGGACGTGGCTTTTGTTCATTAGCCTACAGATTGGTTATTTTGCACTCCTGACATAGATAGTCAACGCTTGGAGGTTCGGCGTGCGATTCCTCAGGTGAATTTTACTTTACCGAGCCTTTGTAGCAAAGGCTTCCACAGACGGCGCCGGTTACAGCTCGCTCGGCGCCCTTTACGTTACTTCGTATCAGCACAACGCCTAGCTTTCCTCCGTGACTTTTCCGCACGCTGCTTCCAAAACTTCCCCACCATATCTCTACAATAATGAGGGAAGACGAGCCTGACAGAAGTGACTGTCTCATGCATATTAACTGAATTATCTTGTATGCATACTACAGCGCAGGTATTGGACTGAATGAGCTTTATGTCATGAATATATATCGAGAATCGCTCGGAGCGGTCGACGTCAGCATGTGCCCAGCAGCCCATACTTGGGCCGAAAAGGCCGTGCCGACGTCAGCATTTGTGACGTTGCTCCGACTAAGCTTTTCAAACCGGAAGACAGAAATCGTTCTGAAAAATGCAAAAATAACTATTTTCACATATGAATACCATTAATGAGTACCCTTAGTGTTTTCAATGATGTGCAGCCTATACATATCTGTTTACATCTCAAAAAAAGTGTTTTGGGGTTTCATGACCCTTTAAATTTTACTTGGTGAAACCTGCAGATACCCTGTTTATTTCTAAATTATGCAATTTATTGATGTAAAAACCATACTAACAATATAAGCACACCTCAGGAAACATTATAAAATATTATTATTTTTTAAATCCATGCCATGGGACCTTTAAAACAACTAGATATTAACATTTTGGGTAAAATAACATTTATAATTATTCTATTCTATTATAATTCCCTGTAGGGAAACCAGGAAAATGTAAAAGCTCGAGGTGAACGAGAGAAAATATGGTTTAATGCGAATGACAGAAACATAATGTGAATGCGCCGGCTGAGTTTAGTCGAGCTGACGACTAGGGGTGTGCGATATATATTGTCTACGATAATATCGTAATTGTTGTGTTAACGATGTGCGATCTGAGCATATCCCTCACACATACATACATACACACACACACCCAGAGTGTGTGCGCGTACACTACATAATGCCGTCTTGAAGATTAGACTAGTGCATATATATATATATATATATATATATATATATATATATATATATATATATATATATATATATATATATATATAAATGTGATATTTATTTTATACAAGTTTACTAAACAAGAATTTAATATTAAGTGACTTTAGACACCATATTGCCCATGTTTACTCTATTTCACCAACGAGAATAGTTCAAAACAAAGTCACAGCACTGTAATCGCGTCTCTGAGCGACACGCGGCGTCTCCTTACTGAATGAATCAGCTTTCTGAACGAATCAGTTGAATCAGTGATTCAGTGACTAAGATAGATTAAGATAGTCAAATGATTCGTTCCTGAATGATTCAGTTGTTTGAATGAATCGGTTGGATCTTGACTCACTCATTAACAGGGACTTGCTGCCGCCTACTGGCGGTTTTAAATTATCTTTTCATGTTTTCAATAATTTCAAATATTAGTATTCAACGTTATGTGTTTAAAACATCAAAACATTATTTATGCACAACTGCGGGCTATTTGTCACCTCTAAGCTCATTAAATAGTCTGTGTAAATGCCACTTCTGTGTTAGAAAATGCTCATAAAAGGAAAAAAATACATTTAAATGTTTTGTAAAAGATGATTTCTGTCACTGCTGTGAACTGACCATCACACAGAATATGAAGAATATCAAAAACTTCAGGAGTCAGCTGATCACCAGCACAATAACACGCTCAGCTAAATATCCTTAATTATCGTTAGCGAGAAAATCTCAGAAAATATCGAGATATCATTTTTGGTCTAAATCGCACACCCCTACCGACGACGCATCCACAGGAGCTCAGGAGAGAGGTGTGAAATTTCTCATCTTTAAAGGTCAAGATTAAGCATTCAGATAACTGCTCTAAATGAGACAATCTCAAGACTCGTGGAGCACTTGAGACAAACAGACGGAGGCTCAGTATCAGAGACGCAGCGCTGTGCCTCTCCGGGTGGGAAATGGGCCAGTTTCTGACGCTGCAGCCGAGCTCTTTCACTTCAGCTTAACCTTCAGGCACTTTTGAGGAAGACGTCTGAAAGCTCCTTCATCAGGGGGGAACAGGGTCTCTTCGTTATTATCCAGACTGGTGAAGATGCTCAGGAGATTTAGTCTAGGGCTGTTTTTTATATTTTTATATATATATATATATATATATATATACCATGGTCTGTTTTAATACTCGATTCTGATTGGCTGGAAGGTATGCAGTAAAACCCTTTAATGCACGGTGTAGTTCCAGTCAGTTTGATTACAGTTCGAGCCATAGTAACACAGCAGAGGTGGACAAAGTACACAACTCTATTACTTGAGTAAAAGTACTGCTGGTCAAATATTACTCCGTTACCAATGGAAAGTTGTAAAAACTGATTTTTACTTAAGTAAAAGTACAGAAGTATTTGTTTTCAAAAGTACTTAAGTATCAAAAGTAAAATTGCCTTTTTTATGCCAACGCATTATTTTATTATTGTTGTATAAATGCACATTATGCCATCATGGTTTAAGTCAGTCAGTGACGCTCCATCTGATGTACTAGCATATGACTAACTTAAACTCATTTAAATACTTGTATATAAGTAGCAAAGCTCATTACAAAGCTGCTGTCACTGAATCACTGTGCATAAGGCTGAATGCACAGATCCAATACACTGATACACATCTGATATTCTCCAACTTTACTCTTTTCTTTCTCCCAGATGTTTATTTTTTTAAATGTTATAAGACATGCACCAAGTGTAAGCCAACTAAACTAATCTTGATTTTTTTTATTTATTACTAAAACATACCTTCAAAGTATGGCTATGGGTGCACACACTATGAACTGATCAGTGTTCAAAAAAAGTTGGGAAAATGTATATGATCCTATAAGAGTGATTCCTGATGGTTGTCGGCAACAACAAAAACAACAACAACAACAAACCTTTTAAAGAAGGAAAAAATCATCCACTGACTTTCAGAGCTGCTACAGAAACGACTTTCGACCTAGATAGAAATGTAGTGGAGTAAAAAGTACGATATTTGTCTTTTAAATGTAGTGAAGTAAAAGTCATAAGTTTCCAAAAAAAATTATACTCCAGTAAAGTACCGATACTCAAAAAGTGTACTTAAGTACAGTACTCGAGTAAATGTGCTTAGTTACTGTCCACCTCTGTAACGCAGTTACGCTTGCAAACCAAGTCTGCCACTATAAACATTGGCAGTGTCAGTTTGTCCCGCAAAAAAATAAAAAAATAAAATAATTACAGTAACAAATGCGACTGTAGCTAATGCGTTATTCATGATAGATTTATTTAGTGTTTTTCCTAGAATGGGTGCTGTAGCCTAGTACAAAAACATTCAGTGGCAGTATAGATGTGTAAGTAAAATATACGTATACATATCTATGGTTGACACTGTCACTGTTTGCAAGCGTAACTGTGTTACTATGGTTACCAATGTTTATAGTGGCAGACTCTAGGTGTTTCTCAATGTCAAGGATGCTTCCTTGGAAGGACTGATCCTTCCAAGTCACTTCCTTCAGAGGCTAGGCGAGGCTCCTCTTTAGCATTCGGAGAACACGTAAATGGAACAGGCTAGCAAGTGCACGTCATTGCGTCATTATGTCAGTGAAAAGGTCCGTTGGCCATCAATAACGTTATTTGTAGTAGTAATTTGTACCGGCATTTAAACGTTAAACTTTACTTATATTTACTACGGTTATAACAAATGTTTGGTAACGTAAATAAAAGCATTGTGGCAAGCAGCGATGTGAGGGTCCGTGAGAGCGGGCCGGTGGAGTGATAATGAGCGGCAGCTGATCGCCGCCACACCGGTCTCGGCTCACGGCAGTGACCGGAGTATAATTGGAGGAGCATGGAAGGACTAGACCTGGACTTTATGTTATGGTTTGTTTATGTTTTATTATGTGTGTGTGCTGGCAGTCGCCCGCGTTACTTTCGTTTTGTTTATTATTTATTATAAAGTTGTTGAACGTTCGCCGGTTCCCGCCTCCTTCCTTTCCCATCTACAAACTCCGATACAAGCATATTTGCCCCGTTCACGCTCCGACTCCGGGAATGTCTGATAGCAAAGCAGCGCGCATAGGATTGTGGGTGATTTGAGAACGCGAAGTGCGCGAAGGCTACTCATATGCATCTTTTCCTGTATATGGCATATTTTTCGAACGAAGGACTCAGTCCTTGGTTGAAATTCGAGGATCCTCGACATTGGAACAGTCCTTCGACGAGTGTTGATGACGTGGCATCCTCGGAATTCTGGCTTCCGAGGATCCTTCCTTGACATTGAGAAACGCCCTCTGTTTGCAAGCGTAACTGTGTTACTGTGGTTACCAATGTTTAGTGGCGGATTAATTTCGAACTGTAATCAAACTGACTGGAACTACCTGTGCATTTTATATATATATATATATATATATATATATATATATATATATATATATATATATATATATATATATATATATATATATAGGTTAGTCGCCGCAAGACAGAATACATGTGTGTGAATTAGAGAGAACCAAGTGGAGCAGTGAGGTTACAGGGAGAAGAGAGAAAGAAGGTGCAGGATTTTAAGTACTTGGGGTCAGCAGTCAACAGCAATGGGGAGAGTGGAAAAGAGGTGAAGAAGCATGTGCAGGCAGGTTGGAATGGGTGGAGAAAAGTGTCAGGTCTGTTGTGTGATAAAAGAGTACCAGCAAGAATGAAAGGAAAGGTGTACAGGACAGTAGTGAGACCAGCGATGGTGTATGGTTTGGAGGATCAGGAATATGAGGACACGTGAGATGTTTTGGAGACGACGTTAGAGAGGACAGGTTGAGATGGTTTGGACATGTTCAGAGGAGGGAGAGTGAATATATCGGTAAAAGGAAGCTGAGGTTAGAGCTGCCAGGCAGGAGGTCAAGAGGAAGACCAAAGAGGAGGTTTATGGATGTAATAAAGGAGGACATGAAGGTAGTCGGTCTGAGAGAAGAGGATACAGAGGATAGGAATAGATGGAGGCAGATGATTCGCTGTGGCGACCCCTGAAGGGAACAGCAGAAAGAAGAAGATATATATACACTGTAAAAAAATCTGGGTAAAAAACAACCCAATGTTGGGTCAAATATGCACCAACCCAGCAAATGAGTTGTTTTAACCCAGCGATTGGGTTATCTTAAGCAAATATTTAACCCAACCGCAGGGTTAAAACAACCCAGTTGCTGGGTTAGTCCATATTTGACCCAACATTGGGTTAAAACAACCCAGCATTTTTTTGAGTATATATGTATATATATACACACACACATATACACGCATATGTATTCGGGTGCGCCTTGAGACAACATATCTGCACTTTAATTAAAGCTCGAGCCTCTTCTGCGTTTGATGAATGGAGTTGTTTTGTGTGCGTGTGTGCGTGTGTGTGTGTGTGTGTGAGTGAGAGAGAGCCGGACCGCTGTGCTCATCTCCTGACCTCTTCCTGAGCCCCATGGCATCCGCAGATCTGGCCCAACGTTTATTCACTCAGAAGTGATGACTCATGAACTTCTGCCGGAGTGGAGTGGAAAACAGATTTCTTTTCACTTGTTTTCTCTTTTGCGGAGACACTTTTGCTCCTGTGGGAACCGTCTCTCTCTCTCGCTCTCTCTCTCTCTCTCTCTCTCTGTCTGGAGTGTTTCTCCTGGGACTCGTGTCTCAGCGCCGGCGTTCCTCTCTGTTTATTTGTCTGATGTCTTCAGTGTTTGTTTGTGTGAAACACTGCTTGGATAAACTTTATTCTGAATCCGTCTGTTAGAAGCAAGATGCTCCTTTAATGGAAGAAACTTAGGTTTGGTTTGGTGTGTGTGTGCTTGTTTTTGTGAAATATCAGGACTCAAATGTGTATAATGCCATGGGTCTGACACAGGTAGTACTGTGTGTGTGTGTGTGTGTGTGTGTGTGTGTGTGTGTGTGTGTGTGTGTGTGTGTGTGTGTGTGTGTGTGTGTGTGTGTGTGTGAGTGTGTGTGTGTGTGTGAGAAATCAGACTTTATGGATTGTAACTGCAACCCCGGAAGATAATGATATTGTAATTAACGCATCTAGCCTGTGATCAGTTGTGTAAAGTGTTGGAACATGATGGAGAAATGAAGGAACTGTTAATGTGCGCAGGGTGACGGGACTCTTCTGTCCTGTAACGTGTGTGTGTGATGTTATTTTTGCACAGGGTGACGGGACTCTTCTGTCCTGTAACGTGTGTGTGTGATGTTATTCCTGCACGAGCTGGTCTGAGTCCTGTGCTCCGGTGGAAAGGAAATTGGTAAAGAGTTTCTCCAGCCTGCTGTGAAATATGTGAGGGACGGACCATTAACCTTACACACACACACACACACACACACACACACACACACACACACAGACACAGACACTAACACGCACGCACACAGACACTAACATACACACACAGTCACTCACACACTCTCATGCACACACACATACACAGACGGACACGCACGCACACTCACTTTCTCACGCACACAGACACACACACAAACTTGCACACACTCACTCTCTCTCAAACACACACACACACACTCTCTCTCTCACACACACACACAAAAACATGCATGCACACAAACACCTTCACTCTCTCTCATGCTCACACACACACACACACACACACACACACACACACACACACACACACACACACTGTCCCTAAACCTACCCATCACAGGAAACATTCTGCATTTTTACATTTTCAAAAAAACATAATTTAGTATGTTTATAAATCTGTTTACATTGTGGGGACCGCTGGCTGCTTATCGGTTTATATATCATTGGTACACACACACACACACACACACACACACACACACACTGTAGCAAACATGTGTTTGACTGCTGTCTGCCCAATTACAGCGAGCAGGAGGTTTTTTAAATCAGAGGCTCTTTCTGCGGGAGCGACCGGTCGGAGAACTGCTCTGGTCCGCTTCAGTGTCTTCAGTCAGAATCAAGCTTTGATCAGCCCCGAGGCCTCAAATGGTTACTCACACTTCCTGTGGAGGAGACTCGCGCAGTTTTAATGAGACACATGCCTAAAACTTCAGTCGCACACTTTTAATGATGCTAAGAATATAATAGGAGTTTTCTTCTTGAAGTCCTTGTGAGGGTTTGGGCCTTATTTATAATTATAAATAATAGAAGCCTATAGTACTGTATGTACCCAGATAATATATTGTGTGTGTGTGTGTGTGTGTGTGTGTGTGTGTGTGTGTGTGTGTGTGTGTGTGTGTGTGTGTGTGTGTGTGTGTGTGTGTGTGTGTGTGTGTGTGTGTGTGTGTGTGTGCACTTCGAGGCAGGCCGTGTTCCGAACTAAAACCAGTTAACTGTTTGTCTGTGATGAGTGACAGCGGTGATGAAGAAGTCTGTCATTTACACATTTATTCAGTGCGTTTCTCAAAGTGACACACCTGTATTTATAAACGTGGCTAATTATCACACTCACCCGCTGCTCTCGGCTCAGACAAGCATCAGGAATTCATAATTGCACACGAATCATCTAAATATACTGTATCAGATCAGAGGAGAATAACACTGGTGTTTATCTGCTAGATGGATGGATGGATGGATGGACGGAAGCATAGATGGATAGACATTATATATGGATGGATGGATGGACGGACAGATGGATGGATGGATGGATAAATACATGGACATAACTATAAATGGATGGATGGATGGAAGCATAGATGGATAGACATTTATATATGGATGGATGGATGGATGGATGGATGGATGGATGGATGATTGGACGGACGGAAACATGATGGATGGATGGATGGATGGATGGATGGATGGATGGATGGATGGATGGATGGACGGAAGCATGATGGATGGATGGATGGATGGATGGATGGATGGATGGATGGATGGATGGATGGATGGATGGATGGATGGATGGAAGCATAGATGGATAGACATTAATATATGGATGGATGGATGGATGGATGGATGGATGGATGGATGGACGGACAGATGATGGATGGATGGATAAATACATGGACATAACTATAAATGGATGGATGGATGGAAGCATAGATGGATAGACATTTATAGATGGATGGATGGATGGATGGATGGATGGATGGATGGATGGATGGATGGATGGACGGAAGCATGGATGGATGGATGGATGGATGGACGGAAGCATAGATGGATAGACATTAATATATGGATGGATGGATGGACGGACAGATGATGGATGGATGGATAAATACATGGACATAACTATAAATGGATGGATGGATGGAAGCATAGATGGATAGACATTTATAGATGGATGGATGGATGGATGGATGGATGGATGGATGGATGGATGGATGGATGGATGGACGGAAGCATGATGGATGGATGGATGGATGGATGGATGGATGGACGGAAGCATAGATGGATAGACATTAATATATGGATGGATGGATGGACGGACAGATGATGGATGGATGGATAAATACATGGACATAACTATAAATGGATGGATGGATGGAAGCATAGATGGATAGACATTTATAGATGGATGGATGGATGGATGGATGGATGGATGGATGGATGATTGGACGGACGGAAACATGACGGATGGATGGATGGATGGATGGACATAATTATAGATGGATGGATGGATGGATGGATGGATGGATGGATGGATGGATGGATGGATGGATGGATGGATGGATGGATGGATGGATGGACATATCTATAAATGGATGGATGGATAGATGGACATAACTATAAATGGATGGATGGATGGATGGATGGATGGATGGATGGATGGATGGATGGACATAATTATAAGTGGATGGATGGATGGATGGATGGATGGATGGATGGATGGATGGATGGATGGATGGATGGATAAATAGATGGACATAACTATTAATGGATGGATGGATAGACAGACAGATGGAAGGATGGATGGATGGACATATATATGAATTCCGTCCGTCCGTCCGTCCGATAGACAGAGAAACAGATAGACAGACAGACAGACAGACAGACAGACAGACAGACAGATATAGATAACACACACACACACACACCGTCACACAAACACACACTATACCAGCAGCCGCTGAGTGTTCAGTAAATCCTCATATATTACGCTGCAGTGGCTTGTGTCATGAATAATTGCAGAGCGTTTATAGTGCTTTATGAAATGTTTAAGATGATAAAGCACAGAGTTCAAATGATGAAGCGTTGCAGTGAAGAGCTTTAATGAGATCACAGCCCTCACTACTGACGACAGGCGTTAAAGAGACACCATAGCAATCACACAACCCCATAATAACCACCCTACCAACACCTCAGCAACCACTCATGATGGCTGAATAGAGTTATGAATGGATGGATGGATGGATGGATGGATGGATGGATGGATGGATGGATGGATGGATGGATGGATGGATGGATGGATGGATGGATGGATGGATGGATGGATGGATGGATGGATGGATGGATGGATGGATGAATGGATGGATTGACGAATGGACAAACAAGATGAATAAATGTCCTCATATTTCACCCTCTCCTGTAATACCTGTGTCAGACCCATGGCATTATACACATTTGTGTCCTCATATGTCACAAAAACAAACACACACCAAAACAAGCACACACACATAAACACACACCAAAACAAGCATACATACGCTCGAGCTACTGAATGAACGAATCAGCTCAAGTTTAGAGATGAATGGACAGAGATTGAAGATGTTCCTCAATAGCCTGTTGAACAATCTCAGGAAGTACATTTATGTTAACAATCCTAAAGAGCAGGACAAGAGCTCTCGTGTGTGTGTGTGTGTGTGTGTGTGTGTGTGTGTGTGTGTGTGTGTGTGTGTGTGTGTGTGTGTGTGTGTGTGTGAGCCTGTTCATGTGGTTTATGAGGACACAAATGTGTATAACTACATGGGTATTACACTGGTATTACACTATAAATGTGGTTTATGAGGACATATCAAATGTCCTCATAATTCAAATGGCCTTAAAAACATACTAAATTATGTTTTTTTGAAAAAGTAAAAATGCAGAATGTTTCCTGTGATGGGTAGGTTTAGGGGCAGGGGCAGTGTAAGGGGATAGAAAATACGGTTTGTACAGTATAAAAACCATTACGCCTATGGAGAGTCCCTGTAAACCACATAGACCAACGTGTGTGTGTGTGTGTGTGTGTGTGTGTGTGTGTGTGTGTGTGTGTGTGTGTGTGTGTGTGTGTGTGTGTGTGTGTGTGTGTGTGTGTGTGTGTGTGTGTGTGTGTGTGTGTGTGGTGTTAACTGAGAGTGACAGCTTGTAGATCGCTGTCTGTGCCGTTCTAGCTTGACTTCATTATACAGTTTAACACAAACAGCGGCGGTAAATGTCACAGGAGCAGCTGTAGTGACTCAACAAACAGAGGTTACGCATGCATTTCACAGTGTGTTTTACCAGACGATACAAGTATTCACATAAAAACTGGAGGGATTTACAAGTTCACACTTGTAGTTCAGTTAGTTTGGTTCGTTTGGTCCGGATCAAAAAACGAAAACAAAACATATAGTCCTGGTCCGCTTAGCGTTCACACTGGCATTTTTAACAGCGAACCTAAAGTTACCGAACCAAAGGCGTAGGGAGACGCTCACAGCCTGATTGGTCGGCTTTTATGATGAATATTTCGTGACCAAACATTCAAAACAATGCTGTGTGCTGGATTAAACACCATCATTTAATACGTGTACATGTGGCATTATTATTACCAGCTGAGAACTCCTGAAGAGCTCATCAAATGTTCAAAACCTTCAAAACAGCAGCAGGATTACTCCGTTGCAGAAACGAAGATCTGCTGCAGAAGAGGCGGCGGTTCTGTCGTCTGGATGGCCAACACGGGTCCTTTGATGAGGAGAACCAGGGAGGCTTTGTGCCATTTGTCTAGTATTTTCTAAACATGTTTTTTTTTTTTTTTTTTTTTTTTTTTTTTTTTTTTTTTTTTTTTTTTTTTTTTTTTTTTTTTTTTTTTTTTTTCTAAACATGTTAATCAGACCCAATATTGATGAGGCACTATGGGCCCTATTTTTTTTTTTAAAAAGCACTTTACCTTCTCATCGCTCCACGTTAGAGTATGAGTAGAGTAGGGGCCCTATTTTAACGATCTGAAACGCCAGTGTCAAAGCCCGAAGCAAGTAACTTTGTGGGCGGGTCTCGGCGCTGTTGTTATTTTCCCGGCGGGATAAATGGCTCTTGCGCCCGGAGCAAATCTAAAATGGGTTGGTCTGAAGTAGCTTCATTATTCATAGGTGTGGTTCGGGCGTAACGTGAATAAACCAATCAGAGCGTCGTCCAACATTCCCTTTAAAAGCAGGTGCGCAAGTTCCCTTATGGATCGCTATTATTATGGCGTATTTACCAGGCGCACGCCAAGAGCGGTTCACAGCCGAGGAGACTGATGTTCTTGTAAGAGCAGTGAAAGACAGAGAAGTTGTGTTGTATGGGGATGGAGAAACCCACCCAAAATAGCGTCGGTTAAACAGTTTTTTCAGTTTTTCAGTCGATTTTATTTCCTGGTTCTTGACGGACAAACCAATTTGTCAGATGTCCTTATATACACATATGTCTTGCCACTATTGGGCAAACAGGTCTGATCCTTAATTACTACAATTAGCCTGAATAATTTGTAAGCTAGATTTATTTTTTCACATCTTCGTGGCACACCACAATGATTTCCGTCATCTCATGTGTTAATATTTTTTTAGTGTAACAATTTATGATTTGCAAAAATAACTTGCATCTGTGTAGATTACATGAGCAAAGTGTATGCGCGTTGTGCACGCTATACATTATGGTCAAGCATGCGCCCTTAAAATAGCATAATGAACAACGCGCAACGCGCCGCTGACTTTAGACTAGGGTTTTTCTGGTCAGTGGCGCAACTGTTTAATGGAACAGCAAAATAGCACCAGGGATTGTTTGCGCCGGAACACGCCTCCTTTTTTGCGCTGAACCGCCCAGTGAGCGCAAGTTCATTCACTAGTTTAGCGACGTGCTTCTGTGGAGGGAAAAGCGCACTTTGCGCGGGTGCAAAATAGGAATGACACATGCGTCGGTAAGTCAATTGCGCTGGGTGCAAGATAGGGCCCTTTACCTCCTCATCGCTCCACGTTAACGTTACTCATTTTGGATACACCGAATCGATCTTTCCGCGTCGTCCAATCAGCTGACTATGCGTCCCATCTTGTGACATTGCGTCCTGTATTTGGTTCATCTACATGTCTTTGGTCCGTGTTGCATTCATATATCAGTCAAACCGCACCAGAGTTCGTTTGGAAGCGGACCGAGGCCCGTCTTTTCTGCTTGTTTAGTGCGCACCAGGGTTCAGATGGCAGCGTTCACTTATGTTCAAATGAACCGCACTAACTGAGCAATCGCACCAGGGCTCGCTTTAATCCGACCAAACATGACAAGTGGGAACGCACCCTTACATTGTATGGACAAAAGACAGTTCAAAAGGTTAACACAGGGGTGGAGAGTTCTAGTCCTGTGGGGCCACTGTCCTGCCGAGTTTAGCTCCAGCGCTGATAAAACTGCCCGTAGCCGTCTAGTAATCCTGAAAACATTGATAAGCCGGCTCAGGTGTGTTTGATTAGGGTTAGAGCCTCCACTCTTCCGCTTTAACATGTCAAACAGTGTTTGTTTTGACAGCACATTTTGATTTAGTTGTTTTTACACACATGACCAAGTCCAATATGAGGCCATGCCTCTAGTGGAGTGGGCTTTAATGCCTGTTAGGTTCTTATACCTATATGCTAGTGAGATCGCATCCACTATCCCGTGTGAGAGTCCTTGTTTCCTGACAGCACAACCTTACGCCGCATTCACACGGGGCGTAGGCGTTAACGCTTGACGGAGGGCGTGGCTGAAGCTGGGTGCTGACGCGATCGTCATAGTGACAACAGCCAATCACATTAACTTGCCGCTTGGACCAAAACACAACACAAAAAAAGCGCCTTTTTTGGTTGTATGTGCGAGTGCGATTGCCCGTGTAGTTGTTGTCAGCGCACTGCACAGGTGCACGAAGCTGTTAAGTACATTAAATCCCGAAAAAGCGCCGACAGCGGGAAGAATATCACGTAGTGGTCCAGGAGCTGCGTCTGGATTTTTAACGGTCTATGGTCTGGATGGTTCACGGAGCAGTAATGAACGCAATTGGCTAGCGTCTGCTGAGGATATTTGCATACGGCGATCTGATTGGATGACGCCTGCGCTGGCGCTTGAAAAGTTGAGAATTCTTCAACTTCTGCCGCCTGCAACGCGAGTGAAGCGCCGCGACGGAACCCACAATTCAGTTCGGCAACGGATGATGTCACCCATTCAAAGTAAATGGGAAGCGTTAACGCCTACGCCCCGTGTGAATGCGGCGTTAGTGCGGCCACCGAAGCGATGAACTCTTAACTCTTCTAAG